>NW_016922283.1:1596638-1627050 GCF_001483705.2 Eufriesea mexicana | reverse complement strand
GGAATGCGAGAGATCTGGCTACAGATTCGCTATCGGGGAACCATCAGTATGATCTTCCTCGCGTTAACGATTCCACCGGCGATTCCTCCCTGGATATTCTTGGATGCTTTCCTCAGTCTTTTCCTTCCTATCTCACAGGGTTACTTGTTATGGAAAGGTTTGGTTATACACGTGGCTTGGGCTTATTGCTGGATTCGTGGTTCCCGGTGATTTTGCTAGATGCATTGAAGTGTTATGAAATTTGTTATTTTAATTATTTTTGGCTGGTGGATTGAATTTTCTGTTTAAATTCTAATTCTAATTTATATTTTCAATTGAGTATTTCAATTGCTTCAAGCAACTGACTTGTAATATTGGTTAACTAGATAGTTTAGTATGGTTCGGTAGGCGGCTTGAATTATTTCTCAATATCGTAGTCTTTATTAATGTCTAGCTTATTAATTTATTGATTTATCTATACGGGATGAAGCCATCAAAAAAATTAGGAGAACATAATTACACTGAGGTATAAAGTTAACGGTAACAGAGGAAATTAAAAATAAAGCAAACAAGTAAATGTCAAAATAAATATATACAAATATACAAAGAGATGAGATCTGTATAATTATATGAAAAAAGAATTTTCTACAGGGAGGTGCGATATAGTAGCTGTTTCATGGAGTGAAGTGATTGGCTGTATAGATAATGGGTAGGATAAGTGCCTTTAATATTAATAACCATTCTATTAATACCTGAGTTGTATGCAAAAGCGGTTTTATGTTTTTGTACATGAAGAGAGAACTATCGTTTTGAATATAAAGTTGGAACATTAATTGAAGATTTTTCCAATATATCAGAACAATTTACAAGGCCATTGAGCACTTTATAAACAAAAAGAATATCAGCGACTTCCCTACTTCTTTCTAACGTTGTTAAATTGAGTGATGAGTATATGAATTCATAGTTATGACAGGAAACTAACTTGGGTTGACCAATATGTCGTGAAGTTAAACGTAAGAACAGGTATCGTACTTTTCCTAAGGAGCTAGTTAGCAATCTAAATTAAGGAATACAGATTCTTAGGATACCTTGTTAGATGGTTTGGATTGCTATCTAATTTGTTGCTTTGACTTATGTTGGTAATTAAGTTGGTTTGAATTGTGTATTCGCATTCGATGTTCATTATAAGGAATTAGATAGCCTAGTTGCTTTCTATTCATTTTTTGATAAAGTTTTATACTCTCATTTGGAACACAACTTTTCTTTCCATAAGAATTTTAGTCCACTGAAAAATTTTTAAATTTTCAATCTGAATTGTTAATGCTTACAATATTTCAAGAAGTACTAAGTTTTCAGGGACCTACTGAAAACGTTAGGATAAATATTTTATCACATGGGAACAGAAATTGATAGCTCTCCAATGTTATCTTATTTCTACATGTGTCTATAATGTATAAATTTTATAATGCATCTATCTGTATTTTGTCGCTATATTACAGTTCAAACTCGATAGAAGTCTGTTCATATTATCCATAAAGGATGTTTATAAATATAAAAACATTTAGGAATTACGAAAAAATAAATTTCCAAAATATCCATAGAAGTCAAGTTTTAATTCTGACTCATTTCATGAAGAACATCTATTTATTTTTTCCAGTATTTAAACGAACGGATAATTATTCTTCAATTACTTACTTTGCGCTAAAATTATCATTACCGAAAATAGATTTTCCAATTTAAAGTACGATTCTCTATACGAATTTCATCGAAAAATGTTAATTATGAAATGTGAGAATGTTAACTGATACCTCGTTCAGTTTAATTCCTATCTCGGTTAAATCTCGTAGATTCCGCTTGCTCTAAATTACCAAAATTGAATTGTATTTCCTATTCTTGTGTGAAAATTATTGAGCGTTTATGAAAAAGGGTGAGCCTATGCGAAATGAAAATAAGAATGCCTCGCAAAAGAACTTTTCGAAATGCATTGCCCTCGCTTGGATATAAACGGTGAGTGTGCAGGTTCTCCGAATTGAATGAAATTGCGTGCATTATCTACTTATGGATCGTCGGGCATTTCCCAGCAGATGTTCGATTTAACCAATTTGTAACTGAAATTTTATTTGCAATACTTGGTAGCAAAATATGCGTGGCCCACGACGATAATAGTATCATTGAACGTAATTGAAGCGAAATTTGATTACAGTTTATTTAAGAAAATAATTCTAGGCAACTAATGGCAGTTGTCGTTAAAACTTTTGAATGTAATAATTAAAACAATAAATGAGGGTGAAAAATGTTTCTACGGGTGCTGATATCACTCAAAAAATGTAATGAAATACAGTTCATGAAGAAAATGTATGGTTTTGTTTTTATGTTTGCAGACTTGGAATAAATTAGAATTATTTCTAAAAATTAGTCGTAATATGTGGCATAGCGTGAAGTAACGTGCAGTTATTGAGAGGTGATTTCGACGGTAAGGACTGTGACAAAATAAAGGAAGCTAAATTTATAATGAGTATTCCCAAACGTAAAAATATAGAAACATTAGCAATTGTAAAGAATATTCGCATACAAAAAGTACCAACCCAAATGTTGCAGTTGCGAACGAAACTCTTAAGGTGAGGGAAAATTAGCGAGTAATCTACATAGCAGTATGGGGATAATAATATAAAAGGAATGTCAATTATGAGAGTAAAGTTTACAAATTAAAGCCCAAGAAGAGTCCATACTAAAATAGAGAAAAGTGATCTCATGTTAACTGCAATGTTAACATGTGTGTTTAGCTTAAGTGACGTCTATGTGGTAATAAACGAAATAGAAGTAACTTCAAGTGAAATAAGGAAATGAAATACTAGTGATTTTCTATTTTCATTCCACCCTATATGGCACCAACCGGATTCCATAGGTACAAACATGAAAAGTTTCGCATTGTTACGTGTTGATCACGAAAAAATTTCCCAGCGGTAGTGGTTAATAATCATAAACGTGACCCTCAAGGCAACAGCCTGCCGAAAGAACCGCCATTGGGGGGCGAAGAGCGAGGATGGTGAGACGAAAAGGGCGTGATCGGCGCGCGAGTGGGACCAAGATCCTTCCCTCGCAACTATGGCTCCCTCATACGTATTGGTCCGGACGGAAGCTGTGTACTCAGAAACGGGACGCGTCAGCGCGGCTTATAAAAGCGGCTTTGGCGTTGGAAAAGCAGATGCGCGTATATCGCGATCAGCGGCGGGATGATGCTGCGGATTGGAAGCTAGCCAAATATATATACACAACGCGCTCGACAACGCGTACATTGTTGCTTCACCGCATACCCGTATTATATTAAAGCCGGAATTTAACCGTGCCACACAATAAAATCAGCGCTCCTGGAGCCTCTAAATATTTCGCGCATTCGCGTATATCTTGCGAAAGGAGGAGGCACGTGAAACGCAACGGGAACCGACCGCTGTTAAATCCTATTATACACCGTAGGGTATTCGAGATTGATTCATTTGCGTATCCTAAATCCCTAATTTGCTGATCATTCATCTTTCACGTGCGACTGCAGAGCCAGCTGTGCGTTATTTTGGTGCTAAAACCTAGGAATGACAAGTGAGGAAGCGTTAGTGAATCTTCGTTGTATCCATGGAGTCCAGACGACTACATGGATTGCTTGATGTGAGCGCGTGGAGTTAGTTCAGGCTGTTCCAAGTGTTTGGTGAATAATACTCTGTGGTTAGGGAATGGGGAGTAATCAGTTTTTAATATAATAATTATTTATATGTGTCTTCCAATGGGAAATACTCTACGTTCTTGTGAGCCCAACGGAGAAAAGCTTGTTGATTTCTTGGTATTTGGATGCGATTTGTTGCATATGTTTGGGTGAAGTTTTTTGAGATGATGAACTTATGGTATAAGTGAAAATAGTAGTTGGAGTATGGAAAATAACTAATTTTCAAGCGATTATTCTGAATATATTTTTTAACGGACTATTTCCTAATTCAAGCATCTTTTATGAGAAATTTGTTAATTTTGTTCGGCGGTAGAAGACGATCAATTTACTGATTTTCCTGGATTTCGATGGAATTGGTTAATGAATACTATGCCTGGCAAAAATAGTAGTGGATGATACATCAATTTGGAGTAACTTTTCCGCGATCATTTCAAATTGTGTGACTATGATTCCAGTAGATTAATCATCCTGTCTTGTACATAATTAGATGTTAGATAAAAATGTAACAATTTTGATGTTTTTTCGAAACGTAGATAAGATCGAGGGATGGAGAAAGATAGATATAATGGACGGGAAACATCTGTATATTTTTACAAATTTGGGTTTGATTATGTGGCAGGTAAGTGACACAAATTGGTAACAAAGTATTAATTGTACAATAATTAATACTTAAATTTGAAGGAAGAAAAATATCATAATACGTTAGAAACACGATTAACAATAAATGTTCGCGATAAACGACATTCGTCGACACACAAACTAATGATATATACTTAGTAGGAAGGTCGGCTAATCACAAATGCATACGATTCCATCAGGCTTATTCAAAGTCATCCAACTCTATTTTAATCACGACAGCGTGTCCATGATTTCGATTGGTTTACTTGCCAGGGATTTCTGATAATTTGGAAACGTCATACATCGAAGCTTCCCCGAAGTAGATTACTGTTCACGCTGCAGTTTAAACAAATTACAGTAATCCTCGGATGGGCAATCAATTCACCCGGACTATGGGTCTGCGCTGGTTTTCTTGGCAAATCAAACCTGTGCGAGATTAAACAAACAAGGGATAATTTTAAGCATTACATAGGCCACAAAAATATGAACCTTTAATCGCTATTATTAATAAAAAAATTTGTTTTCTAGTAGAAGTGGCCGAAATTAATATTATTTATTATTAATTACTCTATTGTTTCTCATGGAAGTTTCTTTTGTAGCAAGAGGTTAACAACATATTCATTTGGACTAGATAATATTAGATAAAGTAGAGAGATTTGGAATAAAAATTTGAATCTTTATGTTTTTTTATTAGACCCTCGTGAAACTATTATTATTTTTATAATAAAAGTTATTCAAATAATAACATTGTCTCGAATATTATTATATGTTATTTCATTGGTACCTACTTTGAAGTACTGTCTTTGTTATTAAAAGGATTTTACTACCTTAGAAGAGTTCTTCTCGAAGAATGCAATTTGTAATTGCAAAGCCGAACAATTTAACATAAGTCATTGCGAATGCATAAATTTTTCATGGGTATAATGTTTCCGCGATCACAGAGGTAGAATTTTATGGGCTGAACGTAAATATCAAAATATGTATGGTAGCGGAATTACAAATATCCGTGCAAAATAAGTAGGAAAGAAAAGCACTGTGTTTAAATGTACAATGGAAAACAAGTTGAAAAACTAGACAACTTTGTTACTGGCTAGAGGAAGGTAGCCGTTGACTGTCATTACCACTGTTTCTATGATTTATTACTGTACCCTCGCATTGGAATGTACTATTCGCGTTATCGTATAGGACATAAGAGGTTTTGGATTATTTCATCGTATGATATTGTATTTTATTGCTTGTATTAACATTTTATGTTATCAAATTCATCCTAAATTGCTTTCACGTGTGTTACTGTGCTGTTACATTATATAATATCCAATCATAATGTGTATGTAATTTAGGTAACAAAAATTCTTTTTCAAAACGGGCATGTAATACTATGGAAAGGAAGTTGTTAAGTGAACACAGCCATTCAATACAATTGTATTGAATTATTTTCAACTATATTCAATTAACTCTTAAGGCCTGGCATGAATATTACCCCAAGTTAATATTTGTTATATTTTCAATAAAGGTCGTTGGGAAATTGATTTGATAATAATCTGAACTAGTATTGTTAGTTGTTAGCTTTTATTAAGGAAATAAGATAGGAATGCAATGGGGTAAAATTACATTTACGATAACCTTTATGTATTAATAGAATATTTACGTAATATATGTTCAAGTCACTAATATTTTATATTGCTAAGTATTTACAAATAATGTTTATTATGTACGCTACTGTACTACCATTTACAAAACACTTTTATTTTCAGGTAAGTAATCCGAAATGCAACATGAAGCTATGAATGCTGGATGGCACCGGCGTATCGGAATGGTGAGTCCAAAAAAATATGTACTTAGTAAAATTATACATTCAAATAGTAGAATTTCGATTAATATCTATGAAATAAAAATTATAAGTATAGATATGATATATATCAGAAAGAAGTAGAGGTTTTAGAATTTAGCGTAATATGAAATTGTTGGTGGTTGCAGAATTATAACTTGTATGCTAGTAGAAGTTGGATTTTATAATACAAGAACCTAACCGAGCTTTGTGTTCAACAATCTTATCCTCATCACCCCTTTCTGCCTCAAATACCTATTTTGACTTTATTGCTTTCTTTCCTCCAGGCAGTACTGTGAGGTCCCATACTAGATTCTTTATCAATGCATTGTATTCTTTATCCATGGCTGTTTTCCATTTTTCTTTGTTGGAACAATTGAACGCTTCCTCTATGGATGTGGGATTCTGATCATTCGCCATAAAGGATATATGTTGAATCATATCTGAAAATTCTCTTGTTTTCCTGTCTCCATTTGGGTATCTTCTGGAGTTTGATGGCTGTTCAATGTTTGAATCTTCAACTACTTCAGATTTTTCAAAGCCATAATTATCTATTTTCGAATAAATACCATCATTGAAGATTGAGCTTGAGTTTTGAGTATCAGTGACTTCGTCTCCATCTTTTGTACCACAGGCAACAATTTCACCGACAAAATTTGTTTGTCGATATTCATTACTATAATATTTAGATCCTTCTACTAGCTTTTCCCTTCCTTTGCTTGCAAATTCTGTTTCCACAAATATTACACCGCGTGCCTTAAGTATCCGTTTGGATTCTCTGGAACTACCAATCTATAACCTTTTGAATGCGTGCAATAATCAACAAAAATATACTCTTTACCTTTCTCATCAAATTTTGTCCTTTCATGTCGAGGGATATGTATGAAATCCCTACATCCAGAAACTCGTAGGTACCTTAAACCAACCTCTTTATTTGTCCATAATCCATAAAGAGTTTTGCCTTTAATGACTTTTGATGGAGATCTATTTTCCAAGTAGACTGATGTCCTTACCACTTCCTCCAAGAATCTTTTGTCAAAACCACAATCGCAGAGCATGCACCTTGCCTTTTCTATTAAGGCGCGATTTGCTCTCTCTATAACGCCATTTTGTTCCGAAGTATATGCAATAGTAGTTTGATGCCGTATACCATTTATCTTGAAGAAGGATTCCAAAACAGTATTGGTAAATTCTTTGTCATTGTCCGACCAGTATGATTTGATTTTACGGCCTTTTTCATTCTACATCTAGGCTATAAAGTCTTTGAGAGCATTTGCAACCTGGCTTTTGTAACGTAAGAAGTAGCAAAAAGTCATACATGAGCAATCGACAATTAGTACAAGAATATAACGAGTACCTGACCAACTAGTTTGAGAGAATGGGCCACAGATATCTGCATGTCTTAGATCTAGGAAATCATCCGCTCGTTGTCTGCTAATTTTATTGAACGGCAGCCTCGTCTGTTTGCCTTTAATACAAGCTATACGCGGTTTTTTATTCGTTTCATCGTAATTAATACCAGTAGCCAAACCTTCACGCAAGCTTTTGTGCATTCCTAAGCTTTTGTGCCATGTCTCTTTCATTTGTAAGGCATTAACTGCACTGAATGTGTTTACCGAGCCAGTGTCCAACTTGTAGAGCCCATCTTTATTTGTCGCGGTTTCTACAACTTCTCCTTTTGCAATCAAAACAGGCTCACGACACAGCTTACACATTTTATCGTCTAGAACAAGAATAAAATCTTTCTTTGTTAACTTATTAAAGGATAGTAAATTTGTGGACCCATTGGGTACATGTGAGTCATTTTCAATTGTTCTAGTATCAGAATGATCTGCAAGTCTTACCCCAACATCTCCAGTTCCTGTAGATTGCAGTTTCGTACTATCTGCGACTGTAATAGGTTGTTCTGGAGCCAGTTTAATATTCTGTAACCAACCTTTATATGGAGTCATATGATGTGTGGCTCCAGAATCATTATACCAATTATTATTCTTGGTATTGGCCATCAGGGCTGTCAGATAGCACCACTTTCTCCCTTTATTATCCTTGAAATTTCTTGAAGATCCTGCTGACATACAAACATATGAATTTCTGCATTGTGGCTTGATATGACCCTTTTCACCACAAGCATGACATCTCACTTCCCTTTTTTGAAATCTCTTCCTCTTAAACCTGTTTTGATCTCGCTTTACAGTAAATGCAACATCAATTCAGTTTGTGTCTAATTGAAGTTTTATATCTTCCTGTAATAATTTGCTCTTTACTAAATCAGTTGTTAAATTTGTATTTAGACTGTCAAGAGTCGTAACCATAGGCATAGTCAGTAGGCAATCCAGCTAAAGGAGTAACTGCTAGTAACTTGTCTTCGATCGGATTGCCTATATCCGCAAGTTTCTATATAGCAGATAACGCTTCCGTTACGTATTGACTCATATTTTCATAACTTTTGTAATCAAGTTTAAATAAACTTCTCATTAAGACTAATACACGACAAAAACCATTATCTTCGTAAGCTTCACTTAATTTAAGCCACACTTCATTAGCCGTCAGAGCGCCCTTGGGATGAACATGGCAGTGTTTTTTAACACTCAAGAAAATTATAGCAAGGGCTTTCTGAACTCTTTTTTGATCTAAGGTATCTGTACCTCGAGATTCAATACAGTCCCATAAATCCATTCCAATCAGATTCATTTTCATAATGAACTTCCAAGATGCGTAATTTGATGATACATCTAATTTAGGATCGATAGAAGGAATATTGATCAACACGTGCACGGCAGCCATATTAGCAGTCGATTCATTCGTGGACATATTTAGAATATTGTAGGACACAAGGAGGGTAATCCTTTTTTTCAGCTTCTTGTAAGTCCTTTACAAATAGATATGAATATACTGCGGAACTCGCCAAATATCTGTTTCAGCAGCTATAATCACACTTTTTTTTATTTTTATATTTATTTTATCTGGGCCCATAACCTGTTGGTGGTTGCAGAATTAAAACATCTATGCCTGTAGAAGGTCATTTTTATAACACAAGAATATTTTACTTAATCTTCCTGCACTTTATATAATATGACAATGGTTTACCCGTGCACGTGTTAACATTCTAATGGTTCTACAAGGACTGAGGACTGAGGCGATGATACACAAATGTAGAGGACGAACGTTTATTACATTAGTAATAACATATAAACAGAGATGTCGCAATTAGTGACTAAAATTTTCCGACAGAAATAATTGTGGTAAATGTAATTTATTTTATCTTCGAAACAAAATTAAATAATATAACCTAATTTCATTCAAATGCAGTGTTAGATCACACAGCAATTTATAAATGTGAATAAATAGGTATTAATCTAGTAATATTACGCTTCATATAGTTGTAGGTAGATTCCAGATAGGATTTAATTTCAGTAAATGAACATTAATGTGCCATACATTATACTAAACTTCGATATTACTGTTAAGCAAACATTGGAAAAATCGCAAGTATTGCCATTTGTCATGACAATATTGTTATAGATATCATGACACCTGTGATTCCAAAATTAATTGAAACATTTAAATCGAGTAAACAATGATGTTTGTAAAATCTCCAATCCTCGTACGATAATCACGATAATGGTATAAAATACCGAGTATGGCATAAAATATACTCGTAACGCATTCTGCACATAAAATATATAAATTATCTACAAATAGTCGCTTCGTTAATACGGTATCAAAATAAATCCACTCGATTCGAACATTAATTTTGAATAATGCCAATCTTCATAAAAGTATTAACTTACTACTAATGTTATAAATATGAATATAAATAATTACTGATTAACATTTAATTCTGAATAAATAGAAAAAATACGTAAACTACTTTCACTAACACATCTTATAGCAATACTATCCAATTATTATATACAATAAATTAAAATAACTTAACATTAGTATACAATTCCAAGTAAAGGACAGCCATACATATGCTAATTATAATAACACGATCTTAAATAGAATTATCCATAATAAAACTTTATTTTTGTTAATATGGCAACGAAGATAATCCACAAAAGTTATGTCCATACCAATTTAAAAACCGCGAGCCAACCGAGGACATTTTTACCTATTCACGGTGCCAATCTACAAAGTGTAGTTTCTGTGAGTGACATTCATCTTTTGTTCGCAGGGTCAGGAAGGAAAATATCGAATGATCTCGTTATATGGTTAACGTGTTCCGATCCAGACATATGCTTCTGAGAAATATAGTTAGAAAGAAGCAACCAGAATGTTCGAGCGGATCACTTTATTTCTACCAATGTATTCTCATTGTCGCAACGAGAATTGTCTCCACGCGCAATGTGGTTCTTGATCTTACCCCTCCAGATATAAATTTTGATTTTTCAAGTGGTATATAATTATATACTAGATTTTTCTGTTTACGATATCGGATGTATAGTTATGGTAAAGTATTAACACTGGTACTGCCATTTATAGGAAGAAGAATGCATAATAGAAAGAATAAAATAAAAGCAGGAAAGTAGTTAATAGGGTAGATTATAATTTTATATCTAGAATAGAATTTTAAATCCATTAATCTAGAAATATATAGCTACCAAGTGGATAGTTAATTCGCTAATTGTAGTACTCACAAAGGTTGTTCCTCAGTTTTCCTTTCTCATTTATAAGCTGGCATTTATATTATTTAAAAATCTACATCGTTCTCATTTTTATTGTGGGATGATATAGTTTGCAATTTTTCTGGGCATTTTTTCGCTATGTCTCATAAATATTTGTTTATCCTTAAATGCTACACTTCATATTACAATTCATTCGTATCAATCGAACATTTCAATAAAAGGGTGAGTTCATCGTGTGATGAATTTGTCACACCTCTGAAAATAAAGGACGTCAAGGAGCAAATAATTATAGTCAATGATGTAAGATATCGATCTACATTTCAAGATTATCGATTAAAAACACAATGATTTTTCTTCTAATTGTGCCCGTATTTGGAAGGAAATGTTTCATCCGAGAACTATATAAATATTTAGGCCACTGTATAATTTAAAACGAATATCTTATGAACTTTATCCTGTTATCTCGAATGTGAAAATTTTTGTAAAATCCTGTCGAATAATTTTAGGAGACGCTCGACGTACATTTTTGATAACCCTCTTCCAACGAATAAAAAAAGAAAAAGGCAAGAAATACGCGAATATCAAGGAAGGAATATGATCAATAATACTACGAAGATATCAGAAATATTTACAAGTTCGACGAGGCCATGAAATGTGAATAATTGCAAATATAGTAAAAATGGGGAGGTATGAAGAAATTCGAACATACCAATAACATTTAAAAATTCAATAATTGTTCGTGATGGAAATGCTACGAGATTTTACCTAGTCGCTAACTAAAGATATTTCTCTTCATATTCCATAGGTGAGAGTGTATAGAGCAGATCAATGATAAGAAAATTTAAATACTCCTTGCGGTCGAAGTCCCCGCAATTTCGATATTCGCAAATCGTAAAATACAGAAAACTACAAAAAATTAGAGAAATTATATATTTTGTGCTTTTACGTATTATAAGTAGTATTAAGCACAAATTAGTTTCAACAAATTCTGTGCATTCTATTATCCTTATATTGACTTTAAATCCTGTGCAGAAAAGAAACTGCGAAACGCTGAATTTGCTCTGCAGAGACCTGCCGACCGGAATGTGTTAACGTTGCAGGAGTATAATGAAAGGCGTGGTAAATCAACAATGTTGGCAAATACCTGAATATTACAGAAATGATACGTATATATTTAACTGCTGAGTATAGCAAGTAAATTATAAGCATTTGCCTGAAAGTTTGCCAACATTATGGTCATGAGCCATGACTCGATCATGCAGTGACACGTGCAACAACACTGTAACTTTTCAACAGAACTCCAGCAGTGATGCCATATGATTCCGTGTCTTTAAATTCAAATTCAGTATTAGGAGAAACAAAATCCATTATTTTAAAAATTGTAATGTAACAAATGAATCAAGGGACAAGTCAATGCGGTAGTGCGAAAATTTTTTGAAAAAGTCTCGAAAATTAAGGCCAAGCGGAAATTATTGTTGAGAGAAAAATTGTTCCGAATCCCGTCCTGCATAACACATTCAAAAATCATAGGGATCGACCTGTGCGTTCCATAGCTTTTGACAACTTTATCTATTTTTCCAAAAGCTAGTAAACGCACGTTACGTTTTTCAGCTGCCCCGACCTATATTTCTGATTAAGGAACAAATAAAGCCTTTTGTGAAAAAACTGGAAAAAACGCGTTTAGGCCAAAGCTGCTAAACTGCATATATATCAAACTTTACTTTTAACTCAAATTACAAGATATCTTATTGTTGTTCTGTCTAATGCAATTGGAATAAAACTACGACTTACACCAAAAATTTTTGAAGGTTGACCAAAAACGAAACTTGGACATAGACAATATAAATTACATTGACTTATTCCATCAGGAATTGCATCAATTTTAATGCACACAGATGGAATTGCTCAAGAATGAATTACTTCAGTTCATGAAGCTATTAAAGGTGAAGGTAAATTTATTTGAACTGCTATATACTATTATCAGTATCAAGTAAACGAAATTGATCAATTATAGAATATGTCATTATAGAAGTATCAAATTCAATATTGTTAAATTTTGGATATCCGTATGAACAATATCATCGATGCCCAATCCATTTAATTGAAAAAAGGGTCTTAACAATTGGTTATGGTAACATGAAATTTTTAATGGCGGAAGACGAATAAATAATAAAATAATTAAACGAGTAATTGTTCTAATTATTTCCATTAAATAATTCTTTTAATAAATATGAATTAATACTTTTATTATTTAAGATATCCATAATTAAATAAATAGTTACAAGAATAAGTATTATTATGAATACTACGAGAAAATTACGAGAAAAAATTAAATTATCTGAATAAAGAGAATTTGAAACTTCAAAAAAAAAGTTTATATACATATTTCATGTTGAGATTTTTAATAATATCCTATATTCTGTAATTTTTAGTTCATTACGTTTTACTGTAATATCAAAGTTTCATTTGTCCAACAATGAAATTCTACATTCGTGAAATGAACGTTATAAAGGTGGATAATTTATTAATCATTCCAGTGATGACTGAAAAAATTTAAATTATATTAACCGTTTTCATTTATAGATGGATATCTGCTCCATGCTCTGCAAATTAGATGTTGCAACGACAGCAAGTGATTCTTGCACCAGATACCAAATTTGCATTTGAGTTTGGGTAGTTTCGTCCCCTTTTTGTCAGCCAGCATAATATCTCTTTCTTCGTCTCCTATTTTTTCAAATATCTTTGCTTCACAGGACATGTGACTTGCTGACCGGGAATCCAACAGCCAAATTTTGTCCCAAATATTCTTGTACATTCCATGCTCTTCTCAGTTTTGGGTTTCCTATACCTTTTGCCACGTACAGCCAAAATTGATTCATCGGTTCTCTTCACCATTGTGTCTAGTAGAGGTAAAAATGTAAGTAATGAAATGTAAGAAATGCTTTAAAAGTATATAAAATAATAAGCATAGAAGAAAAATATTATTTGAATTTTATTTATAAATTGTTGTAAATTATCGAAACATAATATCTAAAATTTGTAAGCAAAGATAGTTTTATTGACATGACAATAATTAATATACTTTAGTACAAATAAAAGTTGGTTTAAGCATAAATAATCGATTCCCCTAATTACTTGTCGTCCCTCCGACTTCCATTCTTAAAAATTTTACACTATATTGATGAATTATTAAATTATTTTTTTCAATTTAATCCGTTGGGCGGCAATGATATGGGACATGTGAATATCCAGAATTTAATAGTCTTGCATTTGATTGTTCTATAATGACATATCCTATAATTGATCCATTTCATTTACTTGATACAGATAATCGTATATAGTAGTTCCAATAAAATTACTTTCATCTTCATTAGCTTTATCAACTGATAAAATTCATTCTTGAGCATTTCCGCCTTGGGCATTGATATTTACACAACCCCTGATCAAATAGATCAGTTTAACCTATTTTATATCTAGGTTTATATTTTGGTCAATCTTCAGAAATTTGTGGTATAAATCATATTTTTTGTTGGGATTTATTATTAAAATAAGGAAGCAAAATACAAAGTAATCACGAAAAATTCACCGCAAGCAGGTGGCGGGCACACACTTGTCGCAATTGCTCTTGCGCTATTCCTATTCAGCGTGGTCTTCATATCGATCGCTATTGATCGCATATCATGAAATTATTTAGTTGTGTTAATTATTTATTGATTCTTTAACTTTAACTGAATTTATTTCATTAGCAATTTTAATAAACTTAATTATTATATATAATAATGGATGAATTCTTTTAGTATATTTAATTTATTTAGTTGGAGAAGCAATTTTAAGAATTTTCTTAATAATTAAAATAAATTATATATATGGTCAAAAAAATTCCACTAATTTATTTAAATTAAGATATCAGGAGAATTTTTAATTTTACCATTCTTATTAACTTTCATTCCTTTGTTTAAAGTTAATTGTTCGATTGAATATTTTGTTTACTAAATTGGAGTTCAAGATGTTATTCTTTTAGTTCAGTAATTTCTTTCACTAATTTTTATAAACATAAATGAAGGGAATAAGTGACGTATATTATTAAATTATTTTATAACATTGGTTACATTAAATTTATTCTTTTCAACAATTCTTTTATTCTTTCATTTTGTATTTCAAGCTAGATTACTGATAATTTTTTTGTTAATAACGAAATTGTGGATTTTCAATTCTTCGAATTTTACCTAGATTTCATTTAGTGTCTTATGCTATAACATTTTCTTGATCTTTATTAATATTTATTTTATATTTATTAATAGGAAATTGTGATTAAAATTTCAAATTAATTTAATTATATCATAATAACATTAATACTTCTATACTTCTATATATTTAACACGCTTCTGATAATTAAAAGGACATGTTGTAGCTCCTTCTTATGGATCAATAATTTTAGCTCCAATTACATTAAAATTAGGAAGTTATGGATTACTACGACTAATATATATTATTAAAAATTATTTTTTAAAAGTTATATATTATATTTTAATAATTAGATTAACAGAAATATTAATTTTAGGAAATATATTTACGTCAATTAGCTATAAAGTTTGTGAGTAATGGATCTATAAGGGAGTGAGTATAGGATTTATATGTCTGAACGATGTTAAGGTAGAATAAATGAAAATTGTTTGTTATGACATAAATATGTGCAAGCGGCGCCTAGTGCGAATGTTGATAAAAAATGTTAAAAACAATGAGCCTGAGAGGAACAGTTACGTGAGAATGTACGATTAATGTACGCTTTCGCAAATATTATATCGTATTCACATTATTATTACTAAAACTATATTTAATTATGAAAAATTAAATTTTAAATATTATATATATAAAACAAATTCTATATTATTTATGGAATTTATTAATCTAAAAGAAATTGGTGAAGGTCAAGGTCTGAAGAATACTAAACGTAATGGAAGATTAAATTCTTCAATTTTTCCTTAACGTCTATATTCAGTTTAATATTCTGAATAATATAGAACTGTTAATATCGAAAATGCGTAAGCTAGAATAAGTGACATAAAATTTATTGAAATCATTAATATATTTTGAAGAAAAAATGAAACAATAAATAATTTAAAAAAATTTGTTATAGTTCTTCTGAGGAATGTTAGGGCTAAGTGCCAAAATATTAAATTTGCAAATGATCGAATTGAGCAAGCTATTGGTCGTATAATATTTCTAATTAATTCAACAATTGCCATAAAATTTACAAAATTAGTAGGTGAAGTTAAGGTACTAAATTATTAAAAAGAATTTCCAAGAATTTTTTACAATAGAAGTAATTAATACTAATCAGAATGTTAAAAATATTTGTAAATAAATAACTAAATATCCAGTTGAAGTAGAAATGTAAGGAATTAAATGTAAAATGAGCAATAAAGGTATGTAAATCAGTATGCTTAGAAAATAAAAATAGTTGAATTTAATTCATAAGCCATTGTAAATTCTTCAAACATAATATATGAAAATTGTAATCAAATGAAATTATATCGACTTCAGATAATTTTAACACGCTTCTGATAATTAAAAGGACATGTTGTAGCTCCTTCTTATGGATCAATAATTTTAGCTCCAATTACATTAAAATTAGGAAGTTATGGATTACTACGACTAATATATATTATTAAAAATTATTTTTTAAAAGTTATATATTATATTTTAATAATTAAATTAACAGAAATATTAATTTTAGGAAATATATTTACGTCAATTAGCTATAAAGTTTGTGAGTAATGGATCTATAAGGGAGTGAGTATAGGATTTATATGTCTGAACGATGTTAAGGTAGAATAAATGAAAATTGTTTGTTATGACATAAATATGTGCAAGCGGCGCCTAGTGCGAATGTTGATAAAAAATGTTAAAAACAATGAGCCTGAGAGGAACAGTTACGTGAGAATGTACGATTAATGTACGCTTTCGCAAATATTATATCGTATTCACATTATTATTACTAAAACTATATTTAATTATGAAAAATTAAATTTTAAATATTATATATATAAAACAAATTCTATATTATTTATGGAATTTATTAATCTAAAAGAAATTGGTGAAGGTCAAGGTCTGAAGAATACTAAACGTAATGGAAGATTAAATTCTTCAATTTTTCCTTAACGTCTATATTCAGTTTAATATTCTGAATAATATAGAACTGTTAATATCGAAAATGCGTAAGCTAGAATAAGTGACATAAAATTTATTGAAATCATTAATATATTTTGAAGAAAAAATGAAACAATAAATAATTTAAAAAAATTTGTTATAGTTCTTCTGAGGAATGTTAGGGCTAAGTGCCAAAATATTAAATTTGCAAATGATCGAATTGAGCAAGCTATTGGTCGTATAATATTTCTAATTAATTCAACAATTGCCATAAAATTTACAAAATTAGTAGGTGAAGTTAAGGTACTAAATTATTAAAAAGAATTTCCAAGAATTTTTTACAATAGAAGTAATTAATACTAATCAGAATGTTAAAAATATTTGTAAATAAATAACTAAATATCCAGTTGAAGTAGAAATGTAAGGAATTAAATGTAAAATGAGCAATAAAGGTATGTAAATCAGTATGCTTAGAAAATAAAAATAGTTGAATTTAATTCATAAGCCATTGTAAATTCTTCAAACATAATATATGAAAATTGTAATCAAATGAAATTATATCGACTTCAGATAAATCTAGATATATTAAGATCAATAAAGGTTGGTTCAAACCGATTAGGAAAATAATTATAATTATTTATTGGACCAAATGTTTCAAACAAATTTATCAAATTAATTTTCATCTTTCCTTACTGTTATCTTTAGGTTAAGCTTTGGATTAGTAAATACCAAATTAATATTAATTAATAAATACATTTACTGTGCTATACGTAAAAGAAATTATTAATCATTTAATTGGTATTATCAGTGGAATTAAATTTTCATTAATAGTACCTATTAATTATACCGCAATTGATGTAAGAAGTCAATTCTTTAGATAAGGACGTATAGTAAAAAAATATTAAGAATACGAATTTAATAATAATTTCAAATTGACAATGTAACGCTACTTCGATATTTACCTAATTCCTAAATAAAATAAATTACGTTTTGTTTCTAATTCAATTTATGGAATACTGTATCGGTGTAACTCCTAATAAAGGTATTATTTAGACGTTCAATAATAATTAATTAGGCAAAGAATAATACCTTCAATATGTTCAATGCGATTCATATTATTTTTATCTAATATATCATTACCATTTTCTTATAATTTAGTTAGATATATTATATTATTAATGAGTTTAATTTTTCAGTATTGAGTAATTATTTTATTTCTAATTTATATAGTTTATCAAGATTCACTTATTCAATATATTTATTTAGTTAAAAATCATTGAATATATTATTTTAATTTACATACGATAAGTGGAATATTAATAAATTACTTAATATCATTATTACACTGAATCCCATTAAATTTACTTGTATTTAATTTAAATTTCCTAATATAGGTAAATTTAAATAATTTAATAAAAAAATGATGTGTGATAGTTATAACTTAAATAAATTAATTTAAATGATTGTAAAATTAATATTTGCCAGTATTACTTTACTTTCATATAGTTTAATACCCATAATAATAAATTTATATATATATTTCTTATATGGTTGCAAAATAGGGGAAAAAACGCTTCGCGACCGTAGACGAGGCTTTGGAGCCACCCCATGTCGGTGTCATGGAGCACGGGGTCGATCCCCCGCCCATGTGTTGCCCAGTATGACGGTTTAAGAAGTATCGTCGTCGACCTGGCAGATAAAGCCACCAGACCCTTGAACACAGGATAGGGGAGGACCGTAGGCCGGTACGAAAGGAGTTGTAACCTTCTTCTTTTACACCGAACCAGCTAGGAACTGTTGTGCACATTACTTTGGGCTGGAAGGCGTGCCTATGCTTTACGGCAGCCGTGTCTCTCTTGTCTGGTCTGTCGTTCGGTCCAGCGCGTCTGTCTTTCAAGTGCCCGTCGGTATTCTTGCCTTCGAGCACTTTTGTCACGAATGGTGCAATGTCGTTCCACCTGTCTTCGCTTCTCAGCATCTCGGTCAAGACGTTGACCGGTGTGATGGTCTAGTCCACGTCTTAAGTCCCTGTCTCTCGACTGTCCATCGATGGCACACGAAGAAAGTGCGTTCAGCGTCGCCCCTGTCATGCCCACAGTACCTGCAAGACGGTGACGTAACCTTCCCCATCCGGTACAGGTACTGACGGAACTATCTGTGTCCAGGGAGGAACTGTGTCAGATGAAAATTTACTTCCGCAGCCTCTCTCTACTTCCAAGGTCACACGTCCATTATTAGGCGTCTCGCCCACTTGTCTCTGTCGTTGTCAGTCCAGCGGGATTGCCAGCTCGTCAGAGTCTCTGTCCTTGTTTCGGTGGAGCCCTCATCCTTCCCTTCTCTTCGCTGGCCTCGAAGTTTCTCTTTCGCTCCAGAGCTAGCAGATCTATGGGTATAACTCCAGCGATCACAAGGACCGCTGCTTCTGAGACAGTGCGGTACGCGCACGCGTTCCGCAAAGCTCGTTTCCACAGTACCGCCGCAACCTTCTTACGATACTACGCGACTGGCGATGCGTCCGCCCAAATGTCAGCTCCGTACAGGATGATCGAGTGGGACACCGTCATTAGCAGCCTTCGCACGTTCGGTCCCGGTCTTTCATGTTGGCCGTGAGGCTGGATAGGGCGGCCGTTTCAGCAGCGGCCCACTTAGATGCGTCCAAAATGTGCGGCCAGAAGGTCATCCTTGTACCCAAAAACACGACCAGATACCTGTCGAACCTCGCAAGCCGCACAACGAACGTTCCCGCCATCATGGGTATCGTCGTGTCTATTCGTCTTCTTGTCAAGTAGAGGAGTTCAGCCTCTCGCGTCGCCAGTTGCAGACCCCGGCTTTGCATCCAATCGTTTACCCGTCTCGTGACTTGGGTCAGTCGTAGCTGAGCCAGACGCACGACCCTGATCACTATGACAAGGACCAGGTGTTCCGTGTAAGATATCATCTAGCCCCACGGTGGAATCGGCAGATTCAATACTTTGTTGTATTCCAGATATCGGGGCACAGGATCGAGCCTTGCGCTACCTCAGCAGTGACTTTTCGTGTCTTGGCCACGGTTTCCGTCACGTACGTGTTATGCCGGTCCCGTAGGTAGTCTCTCACAACCCAGAGCAACGAGGCCGTCAATCGGAAGGCAGTGGTGAATTCCTCAACGACGTCCGCCCACACTGCCGAGTTGAAGGCGTTACGTACGCCTAGTGTCGTCAAGAGCACTGTTGGCCAGTCCATATGGGGTCTCGTCTGTGCTCTGTAAAACGACCACATCTTGGATGTGAATCTCCTATCGTCGACCGTCCTCTTCTGAGTCCGTGCTGTCTGTTGTTCAAGTCGCCAGCGACCTATACCTCCTGATGTTAGCGCAGTCTGAGCAGCATTTTGAAAAATTTGCCCATTGTACTGAGCGCACTCAACGGTCTGTAGGAAGACGTCGACTCCGAATCCCCTTCCTTTTGCTTATAGATGAGAATCAACCGGGCCGTCTGCTAGCCTTTGCTGAACCCACCATCCAACAGGCATGTGTTGCACAGGTCCAGGAGTATCACCGGTCGTCGCTTTGTAACCATCGCTAGAATTTCCGCCCGAACGCATTCCGGAACAGGTAACCTCTTCGCCGCGAGCCGAGATTGAGCTTCATTGATTTCCGCTCAGGGGACCTCAGGCACTCCTTCGTCGCCGACATCATCCGTCCACGCTTGTTCAGCGTGTGCCGGGAAGAGTTCGTCGATGACATTGTTCATCGTTTCCTTGTCCCTGATTACGGATGGCACGGACTGTTCCAGATTGCAGGTCACGATCTTGTAACCCGTTCCCCAAGGGCCCTAGTCCACCTCGTTAATGAGTTCGATTTAGCGATTCTTTTCACTGTCATTGATCGCGTGCCACCAACGCCGGTATACTTCCGTAAGGCCGCAGCAACTGCCCGGTGTCCGGCGCGTTGGGCCTTCCGTCGAAGCCGTAAGTACACGCTCCAGAGGCCCACGATGTCTCTGTCCACCACTATACCGTCCTAGGCTGTGTACCTGTGCTCATCGTCGCCAGGATCACTCCAGTCATGTCGCCCATGACGAGGCCCTGTAGCAGCTAGGGGAGGAACATGATTAGGTATTATAATATATAAATTTATAATTTTATACAATGAAACATTTATAAAATAAATTCCATAAAATGTAACTTCATAATTAATTTAGATTAAGAGGTATAATATTTCTATTTTTAGTTTCAATTATTAATTCAATAGCTTTAATACATGGAATTAGATACATTAATTTAGGAAATTAAGTAATTTAACATTTCCGACATTTAATAATTTTACTATTAAATTCCATAAAATTTTTAGTTATTAGATCTACCATGTTATCGGTCATTACTGGATGAAATGAATCAGGACTAATTTCTCATTGTTTAATTAGTTTTTGTAAAAAGATCAAATCTCTTAGCACGGCAATAATTACAATTAATTTAAGACGTTCAGGAGATTGTTCGTAATTAATATTAATATCGATAATAATAACATCCGGCAGTTGAAATTTAATATTATATGACAAATTTATTAACCATAATGATATTTGTTAAATAATTCCATTTTCCATGGACATAGCATACCGTACGAACAGTGAATAGACTTGGGCGTATAAGTAACTATAACTAATATATAATCACGCTATATTATAACTACAGAATAAGCATAAGCGAATTAGCTAATTATAAAAAATTGGAAACACATGTATTATAATTACTACATAGCGTGTAAGCACGTATATTATAGTCGCAATAGAGCAAATAATATTTTAAAGATAATGAATATGTCATAAGAATATATTAGTCTCACGGAGCGAGGGATATTTGAGAGCGAACTATATAGTATTAGCAGGAATACACTCTCGGCAATCGCGGAACGTGCCAAGACTCGCGAGCAGTTCCGCCTCTTATACCTCAAACTGTGCGCTACCTGCGAAAGTCGGATGAGTCTCTTACCCCTTCACGTCAGGATTCGTGACCGGCAAGGACGACATCCACGCAGAAACCTGATCGGTAGTGTACATACTGCCGAATGCATTACCACGCCGGGCCGTAACCATGAAGGCACCGCGTGCCGAGGAATCCGAAGAGCAATAGGCGCTAACGCCGCCGCCACCAAAGCCTCTGCGATACCCAGCGTCGAAATAATATCACTACAGCTAATAGAATCAAGCAAGTTAATGATTGACACAGGCTACGAACTCAATCTAATCAAGCTCTCCGCGATTCACCCCTCAAAGAGTGTCGACACTAGCAACATCCTAAAGCTACAGGGTATGATCGAGGTCGAGGTCCGAACACTGGGCTGTACGCAAATTGTTAGATTTTCTAAACCCCAAGTAAGTTCCACGCCGTCCCGTATACGTTCGCGATGCCCGCGGAAAGGATCCACGGTTCAGCCATTCTTGCCCAAGGCGACGTGATATCCTACGCGGAAAGGTCCCTGAAATTGAAAGAATTAAAGACCTCCTTGCTCATCCAGCCAGCACGACATGCGCCCATTACGATAACGCTGCCATCAAGGGCAAAAAGCTGCGTCGCGGTAGAAGTCGACGGACCGGTCCACGGTTATCTGGGAAAAGATGAGATTACGCCTAACATGGCAACATTCGATTGTTTAGTAACAAACGGCTCCGGCACAGCATATATTTTCTGCGCAAACCTTAACGAAACTCCTGAAACCATAACTAGGCCGCGTAAGATGCTTCACGAGCCCTCGCACGTCTATGATTCTTTTCCGCTCCTCGAGAAAGTACGCCCTACTCTGACAGTAAGAGGCACCGTGTCTCGGAAAAATTCTACCGGCCGCTCCTCCATTCGGATTTCACGCAAGATATCGCAAAGGGATCATACCCTTCCGAGGATCGGGAACACGTAAAACCATTAATAGAGAAATCTCAGGACATATTCTGTTTGGAGGGCACGAACTGGGATAGTCTAGCATGGTAGACCATAGAATAAGATTGAAGGATGACACACGGGGAAACGAGCGACAGTATATATACTCACCGATTCATAAACGCGTGGTCGACGAGCAGATGCATGAGATGTTGGAAAACGAATTTCCAATATAATTCTCCATTATGGATGGTTCCCAAGAATAGCGAGAACCTCAAAAATAGGAAGTGGAGTATCGTAATAAATTATAGAGCGCATAGCGAGAAGTCGGTCCCGGGCGCTTACCCACTGCCTAATATCTCCGAAGTATTAATCTAGCCAGACAATGAGAAATATTTTAGCTGCATTGACCCGAAAAATGGTTTCCATTATGTACGTCTGCACACTGAAGACAAGCCGATGACAACGTTTTCAACAACATTCGGTTACTGGAAATTCATACGAGTGACATTCGGCCTACGAAACGCCCCGGAAACCATTCAGCGACTCATGGACAGTGCCCTAACTGGCTTGCAGTGCTCGGTCCTGCTTGTGTATCTCTGTGACATTCTTATATATTCAAGTTCGCTTAGGGAACGCCAAATCAAATTCGACAAACTCGCAGACAGGTTAAGCGCTTCAAACCTGAAACCTGAAACCCGTCGAAATGCGGCTTTCTCCATTAGGAAGTAGCGGCTATGGAAAAAAACAAGATGCGTCCGCGAGTTTCTAGGCCTCGCTGGGTATTACAGGCGCTTGATTTCAAAATTCTCACAAATAGCCAAATTTGACAGAATTATTAAAGGAAGACAACAAATTTACGCGGACAAACAGACAACAACAAGCATTCGACATGTTACGGAACGCCATATGCAGAGAAACAAACCTCTCATATTCCGAATTCACTCGTCCTTTCAGAGTGACCACGGACTCGTCCGGATACGCGATCCATGACATGTAGTAGATCTATTCACAACCACCAACACGCATATAGCACATCGCTCCCATGAAGGCCAAATTCGGCCTGCAAACATAAACCTGGGTATCATCTCGGAAAGCCACGCCTCGGCCATTGCATGTAATAAGGGCATAAACAAGACGCATAAGTAGATTCGAGAGCGATACCTCTGGTTATCTTTAAAAGCCGAAGTCCAGAAATTCGTGGCCGATGGCCAAAGTTGCCAAGTGCGCATGCTGACTCGAAAGAAAGGACGACAACTCATGGTCCTAACGGATAGGCTTTCGACAAAATAGCCCTCGAGATAGTGAGGCCGCTGGCCATAACACTCAGAAATAATCTGTATTATAACGACCCGGAGCGTCGTCTTGTAAAAAACAAGAACTGTACCTAGAAACGGATGTGGGAAAAGTGCCTCTATTGGTCAGCAGGTTAGATTTATCGAGCTTTGCGCGGGCACGTGCTTGATTCCTTGTTAGATCAGTATCACGGATCACAAATAATATTTTCTACATAGCATGGGGGCCACAAACTTTGGGGTGCGGTAAGTTGGCAGTTAAAGTCTGAGCATACGAGCAGTGATTCGACCCCTGGGTTGAGCGATGGTACATTCGCTGCCTAAAGTCGACAAGGCATTTCGAGGCCGCAGCACGGTAATGAGGTCAGAGCTGAAGCGGAATCGTCTGAGGTTTCGTCGGTTTCTCTCTGGATATGGTCCTGCCTCGCTCCGAAGGTGTACGGTAGGATCTGATGTGTGTGACGTAGCCCCAAGTTGAACACACGTAGTTCGGTAAAAGGAAGTTTTATTCTAACACCTGATACACTAGACTTGAGTACACGTTTACAAAGTGAGGTATTCGCAAGGGCATTCGCGGGTTTAAGACTTCGACTCGCGACCAACGCGACTGGCTGCTTCAAGTGTACAGACGGTCTGCTGGACTCCATCTAACGGAACTGAATGTGCGCCTGTTGTCTGCCACTATTTCCAAGATAGTGTGGTATTGCGCAATGCTCTGCTAGGTGAGGCCATGGAGTTGGTCACCGAGGCCGTGGTCTCAAGCTGGGGTGACGGCAACCATACCTCCCCTTTGAAATACAACGGTGATACCATCTCCGGCAGGCGCGCCTTCTCGTGGAAAGGCCTTTGCGACCTCCTGCACGCAGCTGGTGACGCCAGTTCTGGTGGGCGCCATACATCGTGGGAAGGCCTACGCGACTTCCTGCGCTTGGTTGGCTCCGTGATGTCATGCCTCGAATGCGTGAGAAGGTGTAGGCGCCATTCCTTGCGTGGCTTGACTATGGTCTCTTCAGCGAATCTCCTTTATACTCCGATAGCCTTAGTACTTATTCATATAATTTCGACCTTTGCTGTGATTCGTGTGACAGTTCACATGCGTATATTAATAATGCTGGCGTAATTATTACAATAGTTATAATTATTATATAAGCTGTTCTTACATTTGCATTCCTTATTCTATTCGCATTGTCCATTCCATTCGTCCGCAATATTCATACTAGTTTTACGAGTTGGTTGGTGTCACACTGCTCGCACTCATTTTGCATGCGGGTTACTTATGCTATGAGATCCTATATTCTATATTGCGAGTTACGGCTTATGCTACGGATTCTTATATTCCTTGTTAGATTAATCATATCCTTTACTGAATATCAACTTGTTCTATTGATTCATATACTTTATATTATGCTTGGAATGCGGCTAGTGTTGATCCGCTATTCTTATATAGCCAAACGTCGGCAGACGCCACACGTCCCCTGCCTGGGGAAGAGAAATGTCCTGGATTTCATGAAATGTGCCGTGTAAATGTGTCGTGTGATACGGCGCAATTATTCGGAATCGTGTTTGGCTTCATAGTCTTTACGTGAGTTTTTACGATTTTAGTTTGTGTCTTGTGTTTTGGTCATAAGAAGTTTCATACTTGGGGCCACAACACTTAACCCGCTATTTGCACTGTTATCAGTGCCAGGGGTATTCCGATGGAAGCGGTGGTTGTTCTGGGCGAGAAAATTAACCAAGTTGGTCCGCACGGCAGTGAGGAGATGGAGGTACCATCCATATGCACTATGGAGGGCTAACCTGTTTAACATAGTGCTCGTTATGGTTTTCAGAAGTTTTACAACTATGAAAATTGCCAGGAACTCTGACGTTATAGTACACAGCTGAAAGAACTTCTCCCAGATTCTGCGTGATATGGACTGCGTAAGATTATGGATGTCGCTTTCAGTCAGTAAATTATGTATGCTTAAGCATGCTTGCGCGCCGATGTTCCTGGTTAAGCCTTGTGCCAAGTTGTCTAGAACAGAGGGGTTTTCCATGGAGTACATGATACGGTCTTTTAGATCTGCGATTTCCGCCTGCGAGTAGATTCTACCCGCAGCGAGGTGTACGGGTTGTATGTAACGCCATCGTGGTCTGATAAGCGGTCCAGTACCGGTGGGTTTAACGTCCCTGATAGACGAGGAGTCAGTGTGCACCATCTTGAATGAATTTTATATAATGCCAGTAGCAGCTCGTTATAGCGCCTCTTGGTTCCACTGCTCGAGATGACTTGTGCTCGAGGTTGTGCAATGACAGATCTATAGTTACAAGTCATGGGTAACTCGTTAGAGCAGCTATCTGTATGTAATGTAACAAGTATGGGGAAATATTTTATTACATGTACGGCTTCTCCTGAAGGTACTGCAAGGTACTCTGGTGCCAACATAGTGGCAGTGGCTACCTCTTCCTGGGCCAGTTGTGCGAAGTGGCTTTTGATTATTTGCGCCTGTAGTTTATATCCCGCAGCTGACATGTTCTTGAATAAATTTGACAGTTGACGATGTATCTACCGCTCTGCATATGCAAACCTTGAATTAACGTAGGTGAAGGCGTCCAAGTTTTTGACAGTTGTTTTTGATTTCCTTTGGAACGGACAGTTGCCTGCTTATAAAATGAAGACTTTTGGATGTTTCGTCTTTGTTAGCTGATATGCGCATAATGCGGTCTCTGTAGTCCTCTCTGGGGAAAATTTTATGTCTTGCTTCGTAACGGAGCACTGTTGAATGACCTGATTCTGTGGTGATCAAAGCCTTACCTTCGTACAAGACGTCGTAGCCTCTGATGTTGCAACAGTCCTCAGGCGTTGGGCTCCGAAAGGCGACGCCGTCTTCGTTACCCAAGCATCTTCCCGATTTTAGGGTACACTGTTGGCCAGAGCGTAAGATGATTTCGCTGTTTTTATGTCTATTGTGCCTGTATAGTCCTATGTAGGTATTTTTACCGAGGCTTGGTCCACCATGTTGGTCTGTGTGACGTATGGGTTGCTGTAGGTTGTAGCGGCGCAGGTATCGTCTGTTCGCAAGTCAGCTGCACTGTGACTCCTATATTTGACGCTGCATTTGGTTTAAGGCCTGTTAATATCGCCGTTTGTGTAATGTATTACGTGCCCGTATTTATTAGCGTGCTACATGATTATTGTTTCGAGATGCTTTTCTCTACCGTTATCTACGGCCGAAGTGTGGGAGTGCATCCAACAGTGGTATATTTTCCTGTCGATTCCGACTTTGTATTGCGTTAATTTTGCATTACCGTATTCCTCCAATTGGACCAGCTGAAATCGTCTTTCCGCGGTGCTGGCGTCTCCTGTCGAAATTTCGCACCTGCGCTCGTGTGTCAGTAAAAGCAATGTAATGTTCAGGGTCTGGCACCCGCAAACGTAGCCTACGAGAACTCCGGCGATGTGGAGGATTGTGGAGAAGAGCGTAGGTGCCCTGAGATCCATTTTGATAGGTGTTTTGCTGGGCTCCAGTCGTTCACGAGCTGTTGTGGCAGCCGAGAGAGATTATATAGTGGCGTGTTTGTTTCCAGCGAGGGGAGCCTCGCATGCTTTATTTTACTCGTATGCACTATGAGAGTAGTACCCTAATTTTATGTTATTACTAGGATATACACAAGTTATCTTATGCGGGTCAGTGTATTGTTTCCCTAGTTTGTCCCTCTGAGGCTTCTTCAGCAAATATTCCAAGTCTCCAGGTGCAAACGACTGTGGGTTTAGCTTACCATCACAGTATGATTTAGATTGTGCATTTGAACGATTGAAGCCGTTCTGCGCGGTGTCCTGGGCAAATGCTAACCGCGACTGCGTGTGATGAAAGTATTCGTTGTAGTACTGGTCAGAGGTGAGTACTGGGGGACTATCCGCAGATTGGGCGCGAGCTTGTTTACCGAAGTCTATCTCGTGCGACGTGAAATGCGTCCTATCGTGCACTCTTGTGTTTTAAGGAAACTTTATCCCGATCGGTCATTACCCCAAAAACGTATCCCAATCAGTCTTAGCGATATAATGACGTAGGTAGTCCATCAATACCTGGTGCGACTTTTGATCGACCCGTTTGATTTTCAATGGAACGGAGTGATAGCGAATTTGGAAATACGGAATATACAGGCTATGTGCTTGACTAGGGAGTCAATGAAGTTTGAGCATTGGTCTATCAGTATTGCCTTAGGGGCACCAAATCGGCAAATAAGTTTGTCCACAAGGGCGTTGGCGGTATCTATTGCGTTGGGGTTCGCTAGGGGAACGTCTGCGGCATATAATGTTAATAAATCTTGCATTGTCAAGACGTACCGCATGTTCTGTGGCGTCAATGAAGGTCTTACAACATCCATCGAGAGATATTATCAATGTCCTGTTCGGATGTGTCAGTAAGGATCATTGGTTGGAGCGTATTATGTTGCGTCAGTTTCTGCATTCGGCAGTTATGGCAGCCGGTGACGTATTTCAGTACGTCCAGCTATAAGGAGTGCCAAATGTTGTTATCGCAGATCACCGTATATGGCTTCCCGACACACTTGTGCTCTGCAATGGTGGGGATGTGATTGTCGACGAAGGTGTCGTGGCGGAGAGGAGCTGGGGGAATTTGAATCACGTGTGAAGAAAGGATGATTGGGGTGGGGGTGTCGTCGAATGGTTCGAGGAGGTGATCTTGTATCTATTGCTGCGGTACTTGGTCCATTACGGTCTTCGGGATAGATATGGTTCTAATGTCGATTTCGGTGGCGTCGCTATACAGGCTGCATAGTGCCTCAAATACTTTTCTGAAGTCGGCGGAGGTTTCTGGAGAAGGCTTTACCGGGAGGAGGATCTGAAGGTATCTTCTAGCCCTATTCACATTTGCTCCCCGGTTACAAGATAGTCTGAGGGTATCAGCCTGCCATAGCTGTGTAAGTGTATCGCTCCTGCGTTAACATTCCGTGCGTTCTGTGTAACGAAGCAAGCGATGTTGTCATTCCACATTATCAAGCGGTCCCTAGTCTTGATAATTGTCGGTTTCGTTTTGGTCGGAGGATTGCGGCTTTCGAAGAGTGCTGTTTCAGAAAATGACGGAGGGGGATCAATGAAGGTCGCGGGAGGGGACGAGGATTCGGATTCATGAAGGTCGGGCGGTGTCATCCGTCGCGTCAACCGGCAGTACCGTAGCGTGGTTTCTCGAAAGTGCGTCGGCGTTCAGATTCTGTCCTCCAGGTTTGTTCACAAATTTATATTCATACTCGGCGAGCTTCAACCTTCACCGCAGTAACAAGGAGTTCGTGTCCTTCACCGAATTCTTCCAAGCCAGAGGCCTGTGGTCGGTATTGAGGTTGAATACGTTGCCGTCTAATCAGGGTCCGAAATAATGAATTGTGTAGACTATAGCCAGACATTCCTTCTCTATGGTTGAGTAGCTTAGCTCTGCACCTTGGAGGAGGCGAGAGGTGTATGCTATCATTCTGCCCTTGTCTATATCGCCCTGGCTTAGGACGGCGTCCTGGTCCTACACAGAGTCGCCAGTGGTTACGTTAAACGCTTTAGTGAAGTTGGGGTAGGCCAGGAGGGGTTCCGAGGAGAGCGCGCCACGTAAAGTATAGAAAGCCAGTTGTTGCGTTTCTGTCCAGGTACACTTTTTGTCCACTTTAAGTACGTCAGTAAGCGGTTTGACGAGAAATTCACGACTATTCTTAGGGGTTTTTGGCACAGGGAAACCTTTCACCGCGGCTGCCTTGTCTGGACACGGTTTCACGCCCTGTTCTGATATTATGTGGATCACTTATACAACTTCCCTATGTAGAAAGCCACACTTCGTTGGTTGCAGCATCAGGTTTGTCGAATACTTCCTTTCATTCCCTTGCAGGGAAATTGAGTATGTTACAATGGCATCTAAGGATATGAACACCTCCATGCACTGCAGTCCCATCAGGACAAAATCGATGAGACGTTGGAACGCACCGAGGGCGTTGCGAGGGCCAAACGGCATACGTTTGAAATCGTAATGTCCGTATGAAGTAGAGAAGGATGTTTTTTGTGCGTCCTTTGTGTACAGGGGTATCTGGTGGAGCACACACTTTAAATCAAATATATTGAAGTATTTCGAGCTTCCAAGTCGATCTAATATTTCGGAAAAGTTCTGGAGGGCTTACGCGTCGGTTGTAGATCGGTCATTTAAAGCTCTCTAGCCCATGACCATTTGCCACATTTTAGTGTTGTGATAGCTCGACTTCTTCTGCACGATCCACAGTGGCGCGTTAAATGGTGAGCTGGATGGGGTCACAATGTCATCGTCCAGTAGGTCCCTCACCTCTCGATAATCTCCTCTATATGCAGGGGGGGGGG
>NW_016922283.1:1541631-1596439 GCF_001483705.2 Eufriesea mexicana | reverse complement strand
GTGAGAGGGGGGGGGGGGGGGGTGGTGGTATGCGCACTGTCCTATGTTTTGATTGGAGTATCGTCCGTGAGTTCAGTTTTATTTTGGATAGAGGAGGTTCATCCTAATTTGTCCCCCTCGAGGTAGAAGAGGTAGTGGTTTTGGGCCACGATAACAGAACATGCTTTAGTTGCTTCGCGATTTGGTGGTTACCTTCGAACTCTTTCATGATTCGCTATTCGCGGCCGGGGGTAGGGGAACTCTGATAGTTTACAGAGAAACAACGACTTGTTGCGTCGCGCAGTGAGGTTTGCCTTACCGATGTTATGAGGTTTCGCGAGGGCACCTTGAGGTATAATTACTTTGATGATCTTTTCGGATATCAATTTGGGATTCGCGATCCGAAATTCGGAACCTTGTTAATGTTAGCGCAGCCGATTGCGGCTGCACCGTTACAATTTCCCGCAGTGCAGTCGAATGTAGATAATTTTAAGGCATGTACCTTTTTTCTGATATCGCGGTACACGTTTCCTCTCAGGCCTATCGTGATGCAGGTTACCGATCTCGGTAACAGTGTGATCACAGCCGGGTTGAACGTCAGGGGCACGGACGGGGATGCGATACGACCTATCTCGAGTGAGCGGTATTTATAGGAAATAATTGCCCCATGGGTATGGAAGGCGGACCAGGGGATTCCTTCCGCAGGTATCGAGGAAAAATGTGCAACAGCATGATACATTTGGTTGGAGCTGAACACATCGACTTCGGTGGATCCTAATGTATTCACCACCTCTTTAGGGATCCCGTGTAGATTCAGCTGCGAGTTGCGTGACAGCTGAAAGTTTTATCGTCGTTTGGGTTCCTGGTGTCGCGCGGTCTGTCGTCCAACCGCGATAAGTATTCGGTTTCCGTTGGCCTACGCGTGTACGACGCGGCGCGGCGGCGGTCGCGAATTACGGAGGAGTTCCCGGTTCCTCGTAGAGTACTCCTGCTGTTCCCTAGGGTAACAGTCTCGTCTGATATCTTCGTCGCGTCTGTAATGCTCTCTGCCTACAATGTGTGGTCAAGCGTTTGTCGATAGAGGAAGCCGTGTGGGTCTAATGTAGTCGCGGTAACATGTGTCGTCGTCGGGGTAAGAGGTGCGCATATCCTGTGTGAGTCAGCGTCACCATCCAAAGCGCGGGCTAACTCTTCGGCGATATCGATCGCTTACAAGATATGCTCCGTGACGCGGCGTCTAAGTTCGGTGCGCAGTCTGGGATCAATGCCGCTAATATAGCAGGACAGCGAGGTATCGTCGATCCTCTGCACGTCAACATGGCCATATTAAATAAATGCGCTACTCAAATCCTTCATGGGACTTACATAGTTGAGCACGCTCTCACGTGAGTTCCTGCTTTACCAGTACCAACTTACAACATGTATAATTCGTCACCGTGTGGTCTGTCAAGTTTCGTATCTAGTTTGGCGCAGACCTCGGTCAATGATTCGAAACGGCACACCTGAATAGCGCGGTAAGCGCTTTCCTACAGGTTGCTGACTAGGAGTTTGACAAAGGTCGCTTGTGAGTCCGAAGTCAGCATGTCTCCTGGCTCATCTTTACGCCTGACAGTAAGACAGGACCGTCGTATTCCAGCCATCGTAGAGTGGTAGTGATTCGGGAGCTCTATTAACCGACACGTTGACTGGGTCAATGTGTTCGATCGCAAATGATAAAGAGTGTGTCTGATACGGGGTACAGCGGTAGGCAGCGCGGCGGTCTTCGATTTCACGTTTAAATTCCGCATTTTCGAGCCGAGATACCTCTATTTCTTCACTTCAACGTGCGACTTCCTCCGTCTCGTCCTCAAGTACCTTGCGTTCTTTCCGCAGTTGTCTTCCTTCGTCCCGAATTCTTTGATGGAGGTACGTAGCATCGTTATCCAACGTACTGTTCTGAGATCGGCTGATTGCCATTGTCGCTATACGAGCAATACAACAAAAGAGAGAGAAATGTAGCGCGGAGACACAAGAATGAAGCATGGGAGTGATGTTATTGGATACATAGGTACACCGTAATGGACTTCACTAGCCCTCCGCTGTCACCAAATTGTCGTCTCCCGGGGCGTTGTCTAGATAAAAAAAAAACTAATCCACTGACACGGATGAGTATAATGTGCTTCTTTTGGCCTGCTCCCTAGGAATTCCAGCTCTGTACTGGTAGTGCCTTGATTTCCCCATCACTCTGAACCACGGTGTACAGATAATGCCTTATTTTCCTTCTTACGAATGGAGCCGCGATCATTGGAGTTCGGTGGGTTCACAATTTAATGCTGCGAGTGATTGGGGTGACCACTGGTTTGATAGAGAGACGGTTTTCTGTCGAGGATAGTCAGGGCGACTCAAGGCGCAGCTCGGTAATGAAAGTTGGTGCAGGAAACCGAGGCGCCTGCTGTTGCGCGTTTGAATTCTATAGATGATCCTACCTCGTTGCGAAGGTGCACAAGTGATTTGAAGTTTGACACTCGAATTACGGTGAAAACGAGATAATACATTCGCGGGTTAAAGGCTTCCGATTCGCGACCCAACTGTCCAATTAAAGTGGCTGGCTTCTCCAAGTGTGTTGTTTGACGTCACGACTGACTCATCTGACGGCTCAGACTGAACTGGTGTTCTGAAATACGCGCTCGTGGTCCGCTGCTCCTTTTAAGGTGGCGTGGTGTTGCAAACGGCTCGCTGGTTCACACGGCTCCACTGGTTGATGTCATGCATCTGGTCACGTAAGCCCTGGGTCACAAACGGAGGTGATATCAGCCTTGTCTCGCCTCTGGCATGGGACGTTGACGCCATTCCTATCCCGGCGGGTATATTATCTCGTGGTATGGCCTTGTTGGTTACCTGCGAGTGGTTGTAGGCGCCAACTCCGACGAAAGTCTTATCTCGTGGGAAGGCCTCGGCTGCTTCCTGCACGGGGCTTGCAACATGATGTCATGTGCGAAGTCCTTCTTGATCTTTGCGCGTGGCTTCGCTTGCTCGCTTCAGGGTAAATCTCACATATTCTTCGTGTAATTTTGGCTTTTATTAGAATTTGTGTGACAGTGCGGTTGCGGTATTAGCATTGTTTTTGCAATCGTTTAACATATTATAATTACTCTGTAACTTGTTCCTACATTTATGTTCCTTATTACATGTGTTTCGTTCTCCCTATACGTCCAAAATATTTACGCGGGTTTTAGAGTTTAAACGGTGTCACACTGTCTCCACTTATCCTACTTGCAGACACTTACGCTGGAGTCTGTTATTCCCATATTACAGACTGCGCCTTATACTAAGGCATATTTGTTAGGTCATAATATATCCTTTATTGGATCACTCTTATACTATAGGCTTTTATATTTATGGAGTACAAGTCCTTTATTGGATCGCTCTTGTGCTATAGGTTCTTATATTTAATGCGTAGAGTACAGTTAGTGTGGCGCACTGTACCTATAGGTGAAGGTTGGCAGACGACACAACTGCAATCAAACTGCGCTGCAATTGCATGAAATGTGTGGTATTACTAAAATAAGGCTATTCGGTGCAGTTCTGAAGCAGTAGTAAATCTTTACTACAAAAAATATAAAATTTTCTAAAAATTCGCCGAAACAGCAATGAGACAACACTACAATTGCAGGAAATGTGTGACATTACTAAAATAATGTAATTATGAGCAGTTCTGAATCAGTAAAAATGTTTACCGCAAGAAATCTTAAATATTCTGAAATTTCTCTGAAACAGTAACCAAACTGAGCTGAAATTGCATGAAATATATGTTATTTTCTGAATAAAGCCATTCGGTGCAGTTTCGCGCAGCTCTGAAGCAATAGTAAAACTATATCGCAAAAAAATCAATAATTTTATAAAAATTGCTGAAGTTACTTTCAAACTGTGCTAAAAAAGCATGAATAGTGTGTTAATCAGTGAATAACGCTATTCATTCTGGAATTGCTGAGGAATGTAGATTATCAGGGAATTGGTTAAGGCAATGCCTGTAGAGCTATGTAGGTGGCTATACTCAGTAGCGTATTGACAATTCTTTATATCTCCAACTACAATTGGAATACCCTTTGATCATTATAGAATCGCTATGGAATTAAAATTATCAGTGAATGGATTAATCCAACGGCTATAGCTCTGCATTGGTGGCTGTACTATGTATCGTATTGTCAATTGTAAAAAAGTCTAGCCAAAACTGTTCTATACATAGATTATTCTAGAATTACCGTTGAATTTAAATCATCAGTGAACAAAGTACCCTAATGGCTATATTACTGCGATGATGGCTGTACTCCGTACTGTGTTGTCAGTTGTTAATGTCTCGAATTGCTTAAATTGCTATACAATTGGAATCACCAGTGTACAGTCCAATCAAACGGCTACAGTGCTCTGTTAGCGGATGTACTACGTACCGCACTTTAGATTGAAAATATCTCTAGCCATAACTGATTTATACATTGATTACTCTATAATTGCAGAGGAGTTTAAATCATCAGTGACCAAATTAATCCAGTTGCTACAGTACTGTGATGATGGCCGTACTGGGTACTGTTCTGTCAATCGTTAATATCCGAACGACAGTGAATCAGTCTTTTGTCATTCGAGAACAGTCACAGAATTTATATCATCAGCGGGCGCGTTAATCCAACGGCTAAAGTGGTCTGTTGGTGGATGTGCTAAGTGCAGTACTGCCAATTCTAAGTATCTCTAGACATAACAGATCTATACATTGAGTACTCAAGAATTGCAATGGAACTTAAAGTACCAGTGAACAAATTAATACATGGGATACAGTACTGCGTTGTTAGCAGTACTCAGCAGTGTGTTGACAGTTGCTAATATATCGACAGATAATGTATCTGTCCTGTGTCATTCTAGAATTCCGACAGAATTTATATCATCAGCGAGCAGATTAATCCGACGGCTTCAGTTTTCCGCTCAGAGCTTTACTCAGTATTGTATTGATATATGCAATGTCTCCAGCGACAATTGCTCTGCCCATTGATTATTCTACAATTTCTGAAGTAGTTAGATGATTAGCGAAGAGAATAATTCAGTAGCTAAAGTTTTACATAGACGGCTACGTTCAGAACTGTATTGCCATTTGATAATATCACTACCGACATATGATCTGTCCATTGATCATTCCAGAATTTCTACAGGTTTTAAATCATCAGTGAACAGATCAGTCCAACGGCTACAGTGATTTGATGGTGGATGTACTAATAACCGTACTGCCAATTGTAAGTGCCTCTAGCCACAACTGTACTCCACATTGTTTATTCTAGAATTGTCGTGGAATTTATATCAGCAGTGAACAGAATATTCCAACGGCTGCAGTACATTTATGATGGCTGTACTCGGTACTCTGTTGCCGATGGTTAATAACTCGAGCGATAATTGATATGTCTCTTGTCATTCTAGAGCTGCTATAGAATTTAAATCGCCAGTGGCCCGATTAATCAAACGGCTATACTGCTGTGTTGATGGCTGTAGTCCGTACTCTTCAGACATATGTTAATTTCTCCAAAGACAATTGCTCTATGCATGCAGGTCAGCGAACAGATGAATTCAATGGCTATAGTATTGTGTGGATGGCTACATTCAGTACTGTATTGTCATGTGTCAGCAATACTACCGATATTTGATGTATGCATTGCTCATTCTAGAATTGCTAAAGGGTATAAATCATCAGTGAACGTATTAACCTAACAGCTACAGTGCTCTGTTGGTGGATGTACTAAGTACCGTTCTGCCAATTGTAAATATCTCTGGCCATAGCTGTAATATACATTGATTCTTCCGGAATTCCCGTGCAATTTAAATTTTCAGTGAACAAATTAATACAACGGATACAGTACAGTGATGATGGCTGTACTCAGCACAATTTTGTCAATTGTTAACATCTCGAGCGATAATCGATCTGTTTCGTGTCATTCTAGAATTGCTAGAGAACTTAAGTCATCAGAGAATATATTAATACATCGGCTACAGTGCACTGTTGGTTATTATACTAAGTACCATAATGTCAATTGTAAATATATATATAGCCGTAACCGTTCTGTAGATTGGTTATTCCAGAATTGCTGTAGAATTTACATCGCCAGTGAAAAAATTAATCCAGCGGCTACGTTACAGTGATAATGGCTGTACTCAGTACTGTGCTGTCAATATTAATATCTCTGGCGATAATGGATCTGTCCTTTGTCACTCCAGAATTGTTACATAAATTAAACCAACAGTGACCTGATTAATCAAACGGCTACAGATCGCTGTTGATGAAAATACTCAGCACTGTATTAACATATCTCGAAATCTCCAGACTCAATTGCTCTATCCATTGATCACTCAACAATTGCTGAAGAACTTACATGAGCAGCGAACAGATAAATCCAATGGCTATAGTATTGTGTAGATGTCTACATTCAGTACTGTATTGTCAGCTGTCAATATCGTTACAGGTATGTGGTCTATCCATTGATCATTCTCGAAATGCTACAGGGTTTAAACCGTTAGTGAATAGATTAATCCAACTGCTACAGTGGTCAGTTGGTGGAAGTACGATGTTCCGCATTGTCAGTTATAAATATCTCTAGCCGTAACCGAAATATATATTGAATATTCCAGAATTGCTGTGGAATTTATGTCATCAGTGGACAAATTAATCCAACGGCTGCAGGAATGTCATGATACCTGCACTCAGTACTGTACCGTCATTTGTTAATATCTCGAGCGTTATTGGACCTGGCTTTTATCATTCTAGAATTGTTATAGAATCAATATCATGATTGAACAGATCAATCCAACGTCGACAGTGCACTGTTGGTGGATGTACTAAGTGCCATACTGTCAAGTTTATATATCTCTGACCGCAGCGGTACTATACATTGGTTACTATAGAATTGCATTGGAAATTACGTCATTAGTGGACAAATGATCTAACGGAGACAGGTCTGTTGTGATTGCGGTACTCAGCACTGTGTTTCCAATTGTTAATATCTCTTGCAATAATGTATGTACCTTTTGTCATTCTAGGATTGCTATAGAATTTCTATCGTTAGTGAACAGACTAATCCAATGACAACAGTGCTTTGTAGGTGGTTGAATTAAGTACCGTAATGTCAATTGAACATGTCTCTAGACATAAATATTCTAAGCATTGTTTATTCTGGAATTGCAGTAAAATTCTAGTCATCAGTGTACAAATTAATCCAACGGTTACAGTACTGTGATGTTGGCTGCACTCATGGCTTCTATGTCTTGTTACTACCTCGAGCGATGGTTGATCTGCCTTCGTCATTCTGATATTGCTATAGAGTATATATAATCAGTGAACAGAATAATCCAACGGCTACAGTGCTCCGGTTGTGGATGTACTAAGAAACGTACTGCAAATTGCAAGTATGTCTGGCCATAACTGATCTGTACATTGACTATTCTAGGATTGCTGAGGAATTTGAGTTATCAGTTAACGAAGTTATCCAACTGCTACAGTACTGTGATCATGGTTGTACTCAGCACTGTGTTGTCAGCCGCTAATATCTCGAGGGATAATGGGTTTGTCTTTTGTCAACCTAAAATTGGAACAGAATTTAAACCATCAGAGATCGGGATAGTTACGAGGCTTCAGTGTTCTGTTTATCGCTATAAACAGTACTGCATTGGCATATGTCAATGCCTCCAGCGACAATTGCCCTATCCATTGATCATTCTAGAGTAGCAATATGACATTGGTGATCATAGAATAGGTTAATCCAATTGCTGTAGCACAGCGTAGGTTATTATACTTACCCCTGTATTCTGAATTTGCTATGTCGCCAGCTATAACTGGTCTACACTTTAATCATTCTAGAAATGCTATTCAAATTATACCATCAGTGAACAGATTAATACAACGGCTACAGGACTGTGTACATCGATATACTCAGTACAGTGTTGTTATTTGTAAATATCTCTAGATATAATTGATCTATGCATTGATAATTCTAGAAGTTATATAGAACATTGATAATGAGCTAATGGAATAATTGAATGGAAGTAGTACTGTTTAGATTGCTGTACTCAGTACTGTATTTTGAATTGTCAAAGTCCGCAGAGATAATTGATGTGCCCATTGATCATTGTAGAATTGCTGTAGAACTGAGATGTTCAACGAATAGATTAATCCATTTTCTTCAGTACTCTGTAGATTTCTATACTCAGTACTGTATTGTCATTTCTAAATATCACCAGCGATAACTGAGCTATCGATTGATATTTCTAGAATTGCAATATAACATAGGTGACCAGTGTATAGGTTAATACAAAGGCTATCTAACTGTGTTGATGGCAACAAACAGCAGTGTATTGTTAATTGTTAATATCACCGGCGATAATTGTTCTACCCATTGATCTATCTAGACATGCTAAGGACTTAAGGCGATCAGTAAATTGATTCATCAGAAGGCTACATTTCCGTATACCTGGCTAGACCGCTCACTGTCCTGTCAGTTTTAAAGGTCTCTAGCGATAATTGATCTACGAATTCACCATTCGAGAATTGCAGTAGAATTTATATGACCAGTGAATAGGTTAATACGATAGGTTTGGTACTGCGCATATGGCTATACACAGTACTGTATTGTCAAATGTAAATATCTCCTGCGATGATTGGTCTATCCATTTATAGTTCTAGAATTACTATGGACCATACGTCACCAGTGATTAGATTAGTCCAATGCCTACTGCACCGTTTTGATAGCGGTACTCGGAACACTATTGTCAATTGTTAATACCTATATGTATAAATGGTCTATACCTTGAACATCCCAAAACTGCCGTACAACATAGGTGGTCTGCGGTTACATTAACTAAATGGTTAACTGTTAGTGTCTCGTGCGATGATTGATGTGTCTTTTGATATTCTTAGCTTTCGACAGAATTTAAATCATCAGTAAACCGATTAGTACAACGACTACAGTACTCTGAAAATTACCGAACTCTGTACTGTATTGTCAATTGTTAATATCGCTACCTACAAATGATCTATCTGTTGATCATTCTAGAGATGCAATAGAAGACATATGATCAGTGAATGGATTAATCAAATGGCTATAACGCATTGTAGATGGCTACGCCAAGGACATTCTAGTCGATATTTAACGTCTCCAGCGATAAATGGCTTGTATGTATTGATCATGCTAGAATTACTATAGATTGTAGATAATCAGTGAGCAAATAAATGCAATGGATATTGTGCTGTGTGGACAGTTACACTCAGTACTGTAGCGTCAATTGTTAACATCTGTAGCGATTATTGATTCATCCGTTCATCATACCAGAATTGCTACTGAACTCAAGTCATCAGTGAATTGATTAATCCAATAGCTGTAGTGCTATATAGACGGCTATAATCTGCACAGTATTGTCAATTGTCAATATCCCTAGTGATACATGATAAACCCATTGATCATTCTAAAATTTCTAAAGAATAGGGCAATACAATGGATGTCGTACTGTGTCGATGTTTATACGCAGTACCGTACTATCAATTGTAAACCTCTAGAGCAATAATTGATTTGTCCTTTGAACATTATGGAATTGATATGGAAGTCAGATTATCAGTAAATAGCTCGATATAATGGATATAGTAACGTGTAGACGTCTATACAGAGTGCTGTAGTGACAATTACTAATTCCACTACCGTTAATTGATCAATGCGTTGATCATTCTAGGATTGCAATTGAACGTCCACGATCAGTGAATAGATTAATCCGACGGCTATAGAACTGTGGAAATCGCAACACGCAGTACATTATTGTTAATTGTTACCGTCTTTAGCGATAATTGATCTATCTATTGATCGCTCTAGAATTACCATAGAATTTAGAAGATCGGCGTACAGATTAATTCAGTGATAGTGGTACAGTATAGATGGAAATATTCAGTATTGTATTGTCATTTGGCAACTTTTCTAGCGACAATTGATCTATCCATTGATCATTCTATGGTTGCTATTCAAATTAGATGATCAGCGGATTGATTAAACACACGGATATAGCACTGTGTAGACAGCAACACTCGGTATTGTAATGTCCACTGTCTATATCTAGAGCGGTACATGCTCTGTCCATGGATCATACTAGAATAACAAAGCGATATAGATGATGAGAGAATAGTTTAATGCAACGGCTGTTGAAATGTGTTGATGGCTATACTCAGTAGTGTATTGTCATTCGTCAGTGATTATCCGAACCGGAGAGCGATTTTATAGCATGATTTTTGTTCCAAGGCTTGCACTCTTAACAGACCTAACGGCTTGTTTCATATTTTATAACGCCTGCTGCAATTCCGGAGGTTAAATGTGCCATACCGCCGTTCTATCGGATTAATTCTATAATGGTAAAGCATAGTTTAGGAATTTTCACATGTAATAAACTTGTCAGATGGGACCCACGTGTTCCGGACTCAACAACAGAGAGGCTGACACCACCTATAAATCACGTCGTTGACCATAAAAATCGGCTCCTTGATAGTTCGCTACTCTTTGGACGAAAGTCCTTCCCAAACACCATCTATCCAACTAAAACACGTTCCCTTTGCACATCCAACATATATTTCGCCCAATAGAAGCTAAACTGGAGAAAACATCGGTCATGGCATTACGTGCAATGATATAGGTCAAATTCGAGATGTCAGTTTCATTTCGACACCGACCTTCTAAACATTTTACTTTCACATATAATCGCGTGTTCGAAACCATACTCCGTTCGATATCTTTGTTAAACTATTATATAACTTGTCTCTAAATAAACGCTCCCTTCTATCAACACACACTTCGGGAACATTATTATTACAACGAGTCACGCAATTATAACTTCCCGTCTGATAAGCGCTCTAGGACATCGAAAGTACTTGACGAATGGAACGCTACACTTTTGGTCCTTTGCTCCGGATGCAGCTCCCCACGGAGAGCCACTCATGGCACTTCGCGCTTAGTCGCGTGTGTTAAAAGAAGAGTGGCATCAATCTGTGAGTAGATTACTCCAACGTTAACCGCAAGTGAGTGAGTGAAATGTACGATAACTGGAAGACATGGTGGAGCTTCTACACAAGACTAAACTACAAGGTAAATCCGTTAAGAGCCAACAGACCACTTTTCGATTATTCTTGATAGAATATCCCTCAAGACAGGATATTGCATAGATTCAGGTGAGAATTGAGTAATTCGACGAAATTTGGAAGAACTTTGACATTGTGCAAGCAATATTAAAGGGGCTAGATCCTGAGGGTGAAGGCGTTCCCACCAAAAGAGACGTAGTAGAGGACGTTTTCTTCGAAATAAAGGCCCGGTCGCGAACACACTTAAGGTCAGAAAATAACAATGTATCAACACCGATCGTCTCGCACTCCTCAGAGGCCTCAGGACAAAGAGTCAACGAAAAATTACCGAAGTTAAACCTGACAGAATTTAGCGGTTTTCACGAAAAATGGATTTCGTTTTAGGACGCGTTCACCAAAACACTACGTGTGTTCTCTTAAACACAGTGAGACGGCGCTGGACGTAGTCTACAAACTACAATGCCTACGTTCCTGCTTAACAGGAGTAGCAGCGGAAACAATTGCGTCATTCGAAATGACCGCAGAATGTTATGAAGGTTCGTGGTCACTATTGACCGAATTATATAACAATCCGGGAATAGTAATACTGCGACATTAGTCGATATCGCTTTGTTTGACACCTAGGCAAAGGGGTTCGCCTTAGAGTCTTCTCTATTTATTAAATGATACACAGCAGCATCTGCGATATCTAATATCATTGCGGCAGCCCACGGAGCATTGTTGTGCAATTATTGTGCATTTACTTATAGAAAGACTCAACAGGGATACGTGTAGGGAATGGGAGCACTCTCTATCAGATACGACAATGCTGACTTCGAAATGCATGAAAGCACTCATCACGAGAATAAGCGAAGCTGCAGGTAACAATGAAACCGATAATAAATGCAATAAATTTAATTCGAATGCTCACAATTTCCGCATAACACAGGAATCAGTCGCATGCCAAGTATCTTGTCATAACTATGGAAAAACTCACCATACAGCAATGCGAGATACTATTAAAACTAACACCGTATGATCGCCTTATCAGGTGAAAGAGGCAAAATTGGGTACAAACGGCTGCTGCCAAACCGCACTGCCTATGCGTGTACTACAAGCAAGTCTCGCAGACGCAGCAAGAATCTTCACATACTGCTACATTTGAACGCCAAAACCGGAACCGCTAGACGCCTGGAATAATGATAAAAATCACGATGTGCAGTGTATAGCTCGGAACACTTCGTCGACAGAGGAGATGGCATAGCGGATTTCAGAGGTACTTTCAGAAGTGCAATTACCAGCAGCCCAGATTTGTATTTCGGCAAAGACGGTAACAGACATACATGCAGGACGATACTCGATTCCGCATCCCAGGCACACTTTATTTCAAGTCGATTGGCTGAAATACTGCAATTGCGTAAGAGAGAAGCACGCACGCATGTTAGCAGCTTAAACAATATATCAAGGAACACCAAATACGCCGTCACAGCTATCCTCCAATCTAGAGATAAGGGAATCACAGCGAATATAAATCTATTAAGAATACTTCATTGAACGGATGTCTTAATGTCAAGTCAGGTAAATAGGGACAAAATAGAAATTCCGAGCAACGTCCCCCTCGCCGATCCCGAAATTCAATGCCCAGCTGAAATGGATATCCTGAACGGAGTACGTCTATTCTTTCCTTTAATGTGCGAGGGACAAATTGAGCCGATAGTGAAGTACTCAAGGTCAAAATTTTAAAACCTAGCGTTCCGGAAATCCCGTTCAGGCTGGATCATCCTTGGTGAAGTACCGTAACGAAATGAATCAACAAAACCATGATCCTGTCCTTTAATTGTAAAATCTAAAAATTATATTGACATACAAATACAGATGCTGAAACATATAAGCATAAGAAGATACCGTTATATGTACATGATCGAGCCGGAAGGGTATTCCTATGGTGTATGCTAGTTCAAGTGCCAGAATCGATGCTGATTAAACGGACTGTTATAATGGAAACATGCATCGAAGAATAAGTACGACTGTGAATATGGCGGGGAAATGTTCAAGATGGAAAGGGCGATATGAGACTACATTTCCGCTTTAATCGCAAGAAAGGACCTATATTGGGCCCAAGGAATATGTACTCGAACATTAATTCTGTGTAAGTGCACCAAAACTGGGCACATTTCAAACCAAGGTACGTGTACAAGGTCTGAAGGAGACGCATGGTCACTCAGAAGAACGTCGAGCATCACTTTTTAGTAAAAGATGAAAGACGGGAGAATTTTGTTTGTGAAGAATATGTCAAATCAGACACCCAGCATCAACTATGGAAACAACACATGACGACTCACACAGGCGGCAGATCATTTCATTGTCACATTTTTGGCGAAACCTTCGCACGTCGCACAGCCAGCAGACTACTTCTGCTCATCCACATGGGTAAACTACCATATATCGGTGATAATTGCGGTAAAACGTTCACGCAGATGCCCGGCCTGATTTGGCATAAATAGTCGCATCCTCAGCTACAAGTGTCGACACAGAGAGTATACTTAGTGACTTCGTGAATAAAGAATGATAATACTGTGGACTAAATCGAGTGTAGCGTGTACACATAATCATGAAGTGACATTAGAAATTAAACAATTTGTTCTTGACATAATAAATCTCATGTTATCTCCATTCAATTCCTCACATTAGAAAGCTCAAACTAATTTGAAATGTTGCACCAACTGTGAAGTTAGTTCAAGTCGATTCAGTTTTAATGATCTGTACCATTTGTCGCTAAGGATATTGACAATTGAAAATACAGTACTGAGGGTAGCTATCTTCACTATAAAACAGCCATTGAAATAATCTGCTCGCTGATCATCCATTTTCTTCAGCAGTTGCAGTATGATAAATAGGTCGAGAAATTGTCACAGATGACATTGACATATGACAATATAGCACATAGTAGAGCAATTAACACAGCAAAATAGACGCATGATTATCCTGTTCACTGATGATATAAACTCCGTTGCATTTATAGAATGACCATAGGCAGATCCATTGTCGCTCGAAATATTAACAATTGGCTACGGAGTGCAAAGTACAACCATCATCACAGTATCGCAGACGTTGTATTAATCTGTTCACCGATGACATAAGTTCCACAACAATTCTACAATAATCTATCTATAGATTCGTTATGGCTGGAGATATTGACAATTTTCAGATCGGTACATAGTACATACACCAACAAAGCACTGTAGCCGTTGGATTAATCCGTTCATCGATCATATTAATTCTATAGCGTTCCTAAAATGACAAAATGCTGACCCAGTATTGCTCGGGTTATTAACATTTGACAAAACTGTGCTGCGTGCAGTCGGCATCACAGTAATGTAGACTACGGATCAATTTGTTCACTGATGACTTATAATCCACAGAAGTTTTAGATTAATCGACGTATAGGTCAGTTATGGGAAGAGATGTTTACAAATTGCTGTACGGTACATAGCGCAACCATGAACTGAGCACTGTAGACTTTGGATTAATCTGTTCACTGATGACTTAAACTCTGTAGCAATTCTAGAATGGCAAAGGAGAGGTCCGTTACCGTCCGAAATATTAGCAATTGACAATACTGTACTGAGTGCAGCCTTCATCACAGTACTGTAGTCGTTGGAACAATTTTTTCACCGATGAAATAAATTGCACAACAATTCTAAAACAATCATTGTGCAGAGTAGTTAAGGCTAGAGACATCTACAATTGACAGTACGGTACTTAGTTCATCCACCAGCACAGCACTGTGGACGTTGGAAAATTTGTTCACTGATAACCTAAACTCTATAGCAATTCTTGAGCGATCAATGGATCGATCAAATATCGGTAGTGACATTGACAAACGACCATACAGTACATAATGTAGCGAGCTTCACAATACTATAGCCGTTGATTTAATATGTTCGGTGACCATTTAAGTCCTTCTGTAATTGTAAGATATTCAATGGATGTAACAAATGTAGCGGTTGGATCACTTTGCTTACTGGTGAAATAAATTCCACAGCAATTCTAGAATGGTCAATGTATAATTCTTTTATGCTTAGAGATACTTTCAATTAGCAGCACGGTACCGAGTACATCCTCCGCCACAGCACCGTATCCGTTGGATTAATCTTTTCACAGATGATTTAACTTCCATACAAATTCTAGTACGGCAAAACACAAATCCATTATCGCTCGAGAGGTTAGCAATTGACACCACAGGACTGAGTACAGCAATCTTCACAGTACTGAAGCCGTTGGATTAATTTGTTCGATGATCATATAGATTCCAGCACAATGCTATAATAACCAATGTGTATGTTAATTATGGCTAGAGATTCCTAAAATTGTCAATACAGTACTAGGTACAGCAATTAACACAGTCGAGTAGAGGTCGGATTAATGTGTTCACCCATGACATAAATTCGATAGCAATTCTATAATGATTCAAGTAAAATCTGTTATGGCTTGAGATATTAAGTATTGTTAAAACAGTACTGTGTATAACCATCAACACAGTAATACAGCCATCGTATCATCCTATTCTATGTCGATCCAAATAGCATTGCAACTCAAGAATGATCAATCGACATATAAATTATCGCAAAGCATATAGAGAATCGAGAATACAGCACGGAGTATTGCAGTCTACACAATTCTGTAGCAATTCTCTTAATCTGTCAGCTGATTATCGAAATACAACAGCAAGTGCAGAATGACTAATGGATAGATTAATTATCGCTATAGAAATTGCCAATTGACAATTGAACACTGAGTATACCCACCGTCACAGTACCGTAGCCGATGGATTATTTTGCTCCCCGATGATTATCTCCAACGGCAATTCCATAATAGCCAATGTATGGAACTGTTATGACTTGCGATATTGAAAATTGACGGGTCGGTACTTAGCACATCCGCCAACAGAGCACTTTAGCCCTTGGATTATTCTATTCACTGGTGATTTAATTTCTATAGCAGTTCTGGAATGACAAAAGAAGTATCAATTATCGTTCGTGAGTGTAAGCATTGGCAAGACAGAACAGAGTACATCCACCAACAGAGCACTGTAGCCACTGGATTAATCTGTGCACTGATGAGTTTAATTAATAGCAATTCTAGGTTAACAAACGGCAGGTCCATTATCGCTTGAGATAATAGCAATTGACAAAACAGTACTGAGTACATACATCAAAGCTCTACGACAGCAATTGTATCAACTTATTCTCAGATGATCCAGGTTATAATGCTATACTAGAATGAGAGCTGTATACATGAATTATCGCTCAGGATATTGGCAATTGAAAACACAGCTCTGATTATAGCAATCCAAAGAGTAATACATCAATTTTATTAAAGTAATGGCTGATTATCTAAGTTCCACACGAATTCCATAATGATCACTGCATAGATAACTTATCGCTAGAGGTATTGACAATTGACAATACAGCACTGAATGCAATCACCAACACAGTAGTAAAGTCGTTGGATAAGTCAATTCACTGATGATTTAAATCCTGTAGCAATTCTGGAAGGATAAAAGGGAGATCAATTATCACGCGTGATCGTAAGCGTTGATAACAATGTGCCAGGTACAACAATTAGCACAATCCTGTAGCCGTTGAATAAATCTGTTCACTAACGACTTAAGTTCCGCAGCAATTCTAGAGTAACAACGGACAGATTCATTATCGTTCGAGATATTAGCAATTAGCAACAAAGTACTGACCACAGCCTTCATCACATTACTGTAGCCGATGGATTAGTTTGATCACTGATGACCTAATGCCATAGCAATTCCAGCTTAGTCAATGTTTATGTCAGATATAGCTGGAGATATTTACAGTTGGCAGTACGGTACATAGTACTTCCCCCAACAGAGCACTGTAGCCGCCGGATTAATCTGTTCACTGATAATTGAAGTTCTATTGCAATTCTGGAATGACAAAAGACAGAACTATTATCGCTCGAGGAATTAACAACTGACAACACAGTTCTGAGTACCGCCATCATCACAGTACTGTAGCCCTTATAGGAATTAGTTCACAGACGATTTAAATTCCACAGCAAGACTAGAATAATCAATGTGTAGTAGAGGTAAGTCTAGAGACATTTACAATTGACTGTAGGGTACTTAGTTCATCCATCAGCAGAGCAGAGTAGCCGTTGTATTAATCTGCACTCTGTTGGCGTAAACTCCATAGCAATTCTAGAGCGATGAATGGAACGACCAAATGTCGGTAGGGATATTGAAAGACGACCATACTCTACATAGTGTAGCAATCTACACAATACTGTGGCGAACGAATTAATCTGTCTGCTGATCATCTAAGTCCTTCAGCAATTGTAGGATGGTCAATGGATGGAGCAACTTTCCCTGGAGGCCTTGATATATGTCAATACGGTACTGAGTATATCCATGCACAGAGCACTGGAGCCGTTTGGTTAACATATTCACTGACGCTTTAAATTCTATAGCAATTGTAGAGTGACAAAAGTCAGATCCATTACAGCTCGAGACATTAACTATTGACAACAAAGTAGTGATTACAGCCATCATCACAGTAATGTAGCAGTTGAATCAATTTGTTCATTGAAGATATAAATTCCACAGCAATTCCAGAGAAATCGACGTATACATCCGTCACGCCTAGAGACATTCCTTACTGGCACTACGGTACTTATCCCATCCACCTACAGACCACTGTATTCGTTGGATTAATCTGTCCACTGATGACGTAAACACTATAGTAATTCTAAAATAATCAATGGAAATATAAAATGTCCGTAGTGACATTGACAAATGACAATGCAGTACCGAGATTAACCACCTAAACGAAACTATGGGCATTGAGTTAATATGTTCGCTCCTCATCTTTGTTCTTCGGCAATTGTGGCATGATGACTGGATAAAGGAATTGTCGTTGGACACATCGACACACGTTAATACATTTCTGGGTGTATCAATCAACAGAGCACTGTAGCCGTTTGATTAATCTGCTGACTGGTTCTTCAAATTCTACAGCAATTCCAGAACGACAAAGGGAAGATCTATCGTCGCTCGAGACATCAGCAATTGACAAAATGGTACTGCGTGGGGCCATCATCACAGTACTGTTTCCGTTGGATTAATAAGTTTACTGATCATTTAAATACCTGTCCAATTCTGGAATAACCAATGTATAGATCTGTTATGGTTCGAGATATTTACAGTTGGCAGTACGGTACCTAGTACATCCACTCACAGGGCACAGCAGCCGTTTGATTAATCTGTTTACTCTTGGTCTAAACACTATAGCAACTCTAGAAAAATTATGGAATAGATCAAACATCGGTTGTGTTATTGACAGACGACAATACAGTACATAGTGTAGCCATGCGCACAATACTGTATTCATTAAATTTGTCTGTTCGCTGATCATCTAATTCCTTCAGCAAATGTAGATTGATCAATCAATAGACCAATTGTCGTTAGAGACATTGACATATGACGATAGAGTACTGAGTATAGGCATCTACGGAGCACTGTGGCCGTTGGATTAAAGTGTTCAATGATTACATAAATTCCATAGTAATACTAGAATCACAAAGTCAGATACATTGTCGCACGAGATATTTACAATTGACGAAAGAGTACTGAGTACAGGCATCATAATTCGACTCTAGACGCTGGTTTAATTCGTTAACCGATAACTAAAATTCCTCTGCAATTCTAGAGTTGTCAATATATAGATCAGTTATGTCTAGGGGTACTAGCTATTAACGGAACGGTACCTACCGCGTACACTAACAGGGCACTGTATCAGTTTGAATAATTGGTTCAGTGACGACATAAATTCTATAGCTATTCTAGTATGACCAAGGACAGTTAGATCATCGTTCGTGATATTAACAATTGACAAAGCAGTAGAGAGTACAGGCATCACTACAGTACTGCAGCCGTTGTATTTGATTGTTCGCGGATAATATAAGTTCCACAGAAACCCTGGAATAATCCTCGTATATTGCAGCTACGTCGAGAGAAATTTGCAGTTGGCAGTACGGTATGTAGTACATCTATCAGCAAATCGCTGTAACCGTTGGATAAATCTGATCACTGATGATATAAGCTCTCTAGCAATTCTGGAACTATCAGCGGCTAGATCAAATATCGGTAGTGATACTGACATGTAAGAATACAGTACACAGTGTAGTCATCTACACAATACTATAGCCACTGAAATTATCTGTTCGCTTATCCTCTAAGATCTTCTGCAGTTGTTGAATGATCAATGGATTGAGAAATTTTCGATGGATGCATTGACATATGTCAATACAGTACTGAGGATAGCCATCAACTGGGCACTGTAGCCGTTGGATTAATCTGGTTGCTGGTGACTTATATTCTATAGTAATACTAGAATGACAAAGGACAGATTCATTACGTTTCGAGACGTCAACAAACGTCAGCACATTAATGAGTACAGCCATCAATAGGGCAACGTAGCCGTTTTCTTAATCTGCTCACGGACGATTTAAAACCTATTGCATTTCTACAGTGACAAAGGGCAGATACAGTATAGCTCGAGACATTAGCAATTGACAGAATAGTACTGAGTGCAGCCATCATCACAGCACAGAAGCCGTTGGATTAATTTGTCCGCCGATGCATCTAAATTCGTCAGCAAATCCAGGAATATAAATAAATGGAACAGATATGGTTAGAGATATTTACGACTGACACGACGGTACTTCGTGCAACAGTGACCAGGGCACTCTAGACGTTGGATTAATCTGTACACTGATGACTTAAACTATATAGCCATCTTAGAACGCTCAATATATAGATAAAATGTCGGTGGGGATATTGATAAATGACAATAGAGTAACGAGAGTTGCCGTCTACAAAATACCATAGCCAATGAATTAATCTGTTCCCTGAAGATCTATGTTCTTCAATAACTGTAGAATAATCATCGGATAGAACAATTGTCGCTGAAGACATAGTCATATGTCAATATAGTACTGAGTATAAGATTTAAAAGAGCATTTTGGCCGTTAGAGTAATCGGTTCAATAATGATTTATATTCTGTCGCAATTCTATAATGACAAAAGGCAGATACATTACCGCTCGAGATATTAAGTATTGACGATACAGTACTCAGAACAGCCATCATCGCAATAAGATAGCCGCTGGACTATTATGTCCTAGGACGACTTTAATTCCACAACAATTCTAGAACAAAGAACATATACATCTGTGATTGCTACAGACATTTACAATTGACAGTACGGTACTAGCTACATCCGTCAACATAGCAGTTTAGACGTTGGAATAATCTGTTCACTGATGACATAAACACTATAGCAATCCTAGAACGATAAATGGGTCAATCAAATATAGGTAGTGATATTTACAAACGACCATACAGTACATAGTGTTGCCATTTACACAATAGTGTAGCCACTGAACCAATTAGTACGCTGATCTCCTATGTTTTTCAGCAATTGTAGAATGATCAATGGATAAAGCAATTGCCGCTGCAGACAGCGACTTTTGTCAATTCGATACTGTGCGTAGCCACCAATGGAGCACTGAAGACGTTAGATTAATTTGGTCAGTGATGATTTAAATTTTACTGTAATTCTAGATAGAAAAATGACAGTCCCATTATCGCTCGAGATATTAACAACTGACAGAACGGTACTGAGTACAGCCATCACCACAGTATTATGGCCGTTGTACTAATTTGTGAACTGAAGATTTAGAATCCACAGCAATTCCAGATTAATTAATGCATACAACAGTTCAGACTAGAGATATTTACAATTGGCAGTAAAGTTCATAGTTCATCCACCAACAAAGCACTGTAGTCGTTGCATTAATCTTTTCAATGATGATTAACTAAGATCTATGGCAATTCTAGATTGACAAAAGAGAGATCCATTTTCATTCGAGATATTAACAACGGAAAAAATAAGATTGAGCACAGCCAACATCACGTTAATGTAGCAGCTGGATTCATTTTTCCACTGATCATGCAAATTTCGCAGCATTTCTATAATAATGAATGCAAGCATCAGTTGTAGCTAGAGGTAATTGCAATGGACAGCTCGGAACATAGTACATTCACCAACAGGCCACGGTAGCCGTTTGATTAATCTGTTCAAAGATGTTACAAATCCTATAGCAATTCTAGAATGACAACAGGATCATCCAGTATTGCTCGATATATTTATATTCGACAACACATTATTGAGTACAGCAACCTTCACAGTACTGTAGACGTTGGATCAATTGGTTCACTAATGGTTTAAATTCCACTGCAATTCTAGAACAATCAGTGCATAGAGCAGTTGATGCTGGAGGTACTGACAATTGGCAGTACGGTAGTTATTTCATCCTCTTACATAGCACTGTAGCTTTTGGGTTAATCTGCTCAAAGATGATTTACAACCTTTAGCAATTCTAGATTCAAAAAGACAGATCAATTATCATTCGAGATATTAACAACCTACAAAGCAGGATTGAGTACAGCCATCATCACACTACTGTAGGCGCTGGATTAATTCCTTCCATGATGACATGGATTTCAACGCAATGCTGTAGTTACCAATGTGTAGGTTCAGTATGGATTGAAGTACCTACAATTCACAATACGGAACTGAGTACAGTCATTAACACAGTACTATAGGCGTTGGATTAATCTGTTCAGTGACGATTTATATTTTATAGGTATTCCACATTGATCAATGTATAAATCAGTTGCACCTGGAGATATCTGCAACTGAAAATACGGTACTCAGGACAGTTATCGATACAGTACTGTAGACGCTGGATTGATGTATTCACTGATGATATAAGTTCAACCGCATATCTATAATAACCAACGTGTAGTTTAATTATGGATAGAGATACCTAAAATTGGCAATACGATATTGAGTGCAGCAATTGTCACCGTACAGTAGCCGTTAGATTAATATGTTCACTCATGATTTAAATTCTATGCCAATTCAACAATGATTCAAGTGTAAATCGGTTATAGCTGGAGATGTTAAGGTCTGACGATACGATACTTATTACAGATACCAAGAGAGCATTGTATCCGTTTGATTAGTCTGTTCGCTGATGATTTGAATTCTACAGCATGACGGACTGGCAGAAGGAACGTTAATTAAAGCTCGAAACAGGAAGCATTGGCAATAAAGTACGTAGTGCAGCAATTAACATAGTACTGTAGCCGTTGTATTGATCTGTACACAGATGACATAGACTCTATAGCAATTCTAGAACTATCAGTAGAACGGTCAAACATCGGTATGCATATTGACAAACGACCATACGGTGCATAGTGTAGGCATCATCACAATACTATGGCCACCTTATTATTCCTTTCGCTTATCATCTAAGTTCAACAGCAACTGCAGAATGACCAATGGATAGAGCAATCGATGCTGGAGGTATTGATATATGTTTATACTCTACTCAGCACAGCCTTCAAAAGAACGCTATAGCCGTTGGATTAACCTATTCGCTGTCGACTTAATCAGTATAGCAACTCAAAAACGATCAATAGATAGATAAGTAACTGGTAGACAATACAGTATTGAAAGTAGCCGTCTAAGCAGTACTATAGCCAATAAGTTAACCTGTTCCCTGATAATTTATGTCAATCAATAATTGTAGAATGGTCAACGGATAGAGCAATTGTCGCTGCAGACAATGCCATATGTCAATACAGTGCCGAGTATAGCCGTCAACAGACCACTGTAGCCGTTTGATTTGTCTGGTCATTGATGATTTAAGTTCGACAGCATTTCTAAAATGACAGAAGGCGGAACCATCATCGCCGGAGGTATTTACAATTGACAAATAGTACTGAGTACAGCCATCATCAAAGTACTGTAGCCTTTGAAATAATCTGTCAAGTGAAGACATAAATTCCTCAAGAATTCCAGAGTAATCAATGTATAGGTAAGTTGAGGCTAGAGATATTTACCATTGGCAGTACGGTACCTAGTACATTCACCAACAGAGCGCTGTTGCCGTCAGATTTATCTGTCCCCTGATTGAAATTCTATAGCATTTCTAGCATGACAAAAGACTGATCAATTATCGCTCAAGATATTTACAATTGAAAAACAGTACCGTGTACAGCTATCATCACAGTACTGTAGCCGTTGGTTTAATCTGTTCAGTGATGATTTAAATTCCACTGCAATTCTGAAATAATCAATGTGTAGTACAGTTATAGCTAGAGATATTTGCAATTGGCAATACGGTTCTTTGTAATTCCACCATTAGAGCACTGTAGACGTTGGATTAATGTGTTTACTGATGATTGTAATTCTATAGCATTTCTAGAGTGACAACAGGCAGGTCCATTGTCGCCCGAGACGTTAACAATTGACAGCAGGGTACTGAGCACAACCATTAATACTATACTGTAGTTGTTGGATTTGTTTGTCCACTGATGATTAAAATAGCCTCAGGAATTATTTGGTAATCAATGCATACATCAGTTATATTTAGGGTTATTTACAATTGTCTGTACGGTGCTCGGTACATCCTCCAACAGAGCACTATAACCGTTGCATTAATCTATCCACTAATGATATTAACACTACAGAAATTCTGGAACAATCAATGAATATATCAAATGTCGACGATGACATTGACAAATGACAATACAGTATTGAGTGTAGACATCTACACAATAATATAGCCATTGAATTAATCAGTAAGCATTGACAACAGAGCACAGTGTGCAGCAATTAACACAGTATTGTAGCCGTTGGTTTAATCTGTTCACTGTTGTCTTAAATTCCACAGTAACACTACGATGACGAAGCAATAAATCAAATATACCTGACGATATTACCAGTTCACAATACAGCACTGTGCAGATGGCTACAATCTGTGCTTCATTGTCAATAGGCTAAATCTGAAGCGATAATACATTGCTTCATTGATCATTCTAGAACTTCTATAGAAAGCAGATGATCATCGAATCGGTTAATTCAATGGCTGCAGTTATGTGTTGGTGGCTATACACAGGAATATATTGTCATCTTCCAAAATCTCTAGGGATCATTTCTCTACCAATTCATCATTTTGGAATTGCTGTAGAACTTATACGATCATCAAATAGATTAATGCAATGGCTGTAGTGTTGTGTAGAAGCCTATATGCTGTACTATATTTCCATGTGCCAATACCCATGGCGATAATTGATGCATTCATTGATCATTCTAGACCTGTTGTAGATCTCAGATGTACAGCAAATAGAATAATCCAATGAATATTATAATGATCAGGTGACTATACCCATTACTATAGTTTGATTTGTCAATATATCCAGCAACAATTGATCCACACACTGATGATTCTAGAATTGCTGTATAACATCGGTGATCAGAGAATAGGATGACAAAATGGCCGGAGCACTGCGTTGGTTGTTATACGCAGCTTTATATTCTCAATTTGTAATGTCTATAGCTATAATCGATATATCCTTCCACCTTCCTAGAAATGCTATTGAACTTATATCATCAGTGAACATATTAACACGACGGGAATAGTATTGTGTAGATTGCTATACTCGGTACTGTATTGTCATTTGTAAGTATCTCCATCATTGACTTATTTATCCAGTGACAATTCTAAAACAGCTATATAATACAGTTAACCAGAGGATAGGTTAATACAATGGCTGTATGGCTGTGTTGATGGCAATACTCAGTAGTGTATTTTCAATTTTAAATATCTCCAGTTATAATAGATAGATCCCTTGATCATTCCGGAATTGCTATTGAATTTAAATCCACAATGAACAGATTAATGCAACGGCTACTGTACTGTGTTCATTGCTGTACTCAGTACTGTATTGTGAATTGTCATTATTTCCAGCGATAATTGACCTCTACAATCATCTTTCTGGAATTGTCGTTGGACATATGTGATCTGCGGTCAGATTAATACAATGGTTATAATATTCTGCAGATGCCTATACACAATACTGCATTTTCGTTTGTTATTATCTCTAGCGATAATTGATCTGCCCATTGATAAGACTAGAGTCACTGTAGAACATAGATGGTCAGTGAATAGATTAATCCAATGGATAAATTTCTGTGTTGACGACCACATCCAATAATGCATTGTCAATTGTCTATATCTGTAGCAGTAATTGATCTATCCATCAATTATACAAGAATTGCAATATAATACAGGTAATCAGAGCATGGGTTAATAAAATTGCTCTCGAAATGTGTAACTGGCAACACTAAGTACTGCACCGTTAGCAGTTTATATCTTAAGCGATAATTGAGCCATCCACTTATCATCCAGGGTTTGCAATATAATGTAGATGAGCGCGGGATAGGTCAATACAACGTCCGTAGAATTGTGTTGATAGCTATAATGTGTAGGGTATTGTCAATTGCTAATACCTCCAGCTACAATTGACTTAACATTTGATCATTCGAAATTGCCGTGAAATTTAGTCGTAATTGAACAGATTAATCCTACGACCACAGTACTGTGATGTTGGCTGTACTTTGTACTGTATATATATATATTTTGTCATTCTAGAATTGGTATAGAATGTAATCATCAGTGAAGAGGTTACTCCAACGGCTAAAATGCAATGTTGTTTGTAACACTAAGTACAGTCATGTCAATTATTAATATCTTCAGATATAACTGATTTAAACTTGGATCATTCTAGAACTGCTATAGAATTTAAGTCATTAGTGAAGAAGATAATGTAACCACCACAGCACTTTGACAATGGCTGTACTCAGTACTGTCATGTCACTCGTTTATATCTGCAGGGATAACGGAACTGCCCTTCGTCATTCTAGAATTGTAATATAATATATATCATCAATGGACAGATTAATCAAGCGGTTGCAGTGCTCTGTTGATTGATATACTAAGTACTTTACTGGTATATGTCAATATCTCCAGCTACAATTGCTCCATTCGTTGATCATTCTACAACTGCTGATGTATGTAGATTATCAATGAGCAGATTAATTCAATGTCTATAGTTTTGTGTGGGTGACTATAGTCCGTACTGCATTGTCATTGGTCAACATCAACACCCATATTTCGTCTGACCACAGATCATTCTAGAATAGCAATAGTGTTCCAATCACCAGTTAACAAATTATTCCAAGGGTTATAGTACTGTGATGATGGCTGTGATCACTGCTGTGTTGTCAGCTGTCAACATCTCGAGCGATAATGGATCTGTTTTTGCCGTTCTAGAATGACTATAAGCCTGCAATCAACATTGAACAGATTAAGCTCGCCGCTATAGTGCTCCGTTGGTGGTTATACAAAGCACCGTACTGGCAATTGTAAATATCTCTAGCCATAACCGATCCAAGCATGAATTATTCAAGAATTGCTGTGGAGCTTAAATCATTAGTGAACAAATTAATACACTGGCTACTGTACTGCGAAGATTGTTGTTCTCAGTACTGATTTCTCAATTGATAATGTTTCGAGCGACAATGGATCTGTCTTTTGTGACTCCAGAACTGTTATAGAACATATGTCATCATTGAACAGATTAATCCAACGGCTACAGTGCTGCGTTAGTGGATGTACTAAGTATCGTACTGACAATTCTATATATCTCCAGCCATAACTGTACTATAAATTGTTTATTCTAGAATTGTTGTGGAATTTAAGTCACCAGTGAACAGATTAATTCAACGCTTACAGTGCCGTGTTGGTGGATGCACTATGTACGATGCTGAAAATTGTGAAAATCTCTAGCCATAACTGATCCATACATTGATTATTCTAGAGCTGCTGTGCAATCTAGATCATCAGAGGACAAATTAATCCAACGGCAACAGGCCTTTGGTGATGGCTGTACTCAGTACTATTTTTTCAATTCTAACTATCTCGAGCGATAAAGGACGTGTCTTACGTCATTTTAGAAATGCTATAGAATAAGAGTGCTTTGTTGGTGGATGTGCTAAGTACTGTACTGCCAACTGTAAATATGTCTAGCAATAACTGATCCATGCATTGAAAATTCTAGAATTTCTGTGCAATTTATTTCATCATCGAACAAATTGTTTCAATGGCTATTCTATTCTGTTGGTGGCTTCGCCTAGTAATTTGTCAATGTAACTCCCTATATTTGACCTGTTCATTGATCATTCTAAAATTGCAATAGAGCTTAATTCGTCACTGAAAGATTATTCCAACGGCTATAGTGTTCTGTTGGTGGATGTAGTAGGATCCGTGCTGCCAATAGTAATTACCTTTAGCTCTAACTTTTGTATAGGTTTATAATACTGTAATTACTGTGGAACTTAAACCATCAGAGCTGAAATATATGCAATGGCTACAATACCCTGATGATGGCAGCACTCAGTACTAAACTGACAATTGTCAAAGACACTTGCGAAAATTGCTCTACACATAGATTATTCTACAACTGTTGAAGAATTTAGGTGGTCAGCGAACAAATTATTAGAATGGCTAAATTGTTGTGTAAATGACCACACTCGGTATTGAGTTGCCGTACGTCAATGTCACAACAGATATTTGATCTATATATTGATCATTTTAGAATTGCTATAGTACTTAAAGCCTCAGTAAACAGATTAATCAAACGACTACAGTGCTCTGTTGATGACTATATTCAGTAGGGTATAGACATATGTCAACGACTCTACCGGCAATTGCTCTATCCGTTGGTCATTCTAAAATTGCTGGAGAACTTAGATGATCGTCGAGCATATTATTACTATGGCTATACTATTGCGTATATGGCTAAACGCAGTACCTTATTTTCAATTGTCAATATCCTCTGCTATAAATGATGCAGACCATTAGGAATGAATCGGCGAGAATTAACTTCACAATGGATGCAACAGTTCTAATTTGTCTAATTTAGTTAATGTCAAACATTCAATGGAGATAACATGAGAATTATATTCTTAAAAATAATTTGTACATTTCTAACGTCACATTATAAGTACGCGATACACTCTGTTTATTTCCACAGTATAATCATTTCCTCTTCGCGAAGTCACTAAAGATATGCTCTTCGTTAACACTGGCAACTGAGGATGCGATTTCCGGTGGACTCGTCCTGCAGTAAGATATGATGGTCGACGTTCTTCTGATAGACCATGGGTTCCTAACGTATCTTGCACTCGTATCTTGGTTCGAAATGTGCCTAGATTTGGTGCACGTAAAGGGAACTAATTTTGAATCAGATCTTCCTGGGACCGACTATAGGTCCTTCTTTGTGTTTAAAGCGGACATGTAGTCGCATATCGTCATTCATGTTGAACCCTTCCTCGCGAAATTCGCAGTCATACTTATACTTCGATACATGTTTACATTACAATGGTCCTTTCAATCTGCGGCGATTCGAGCACTTGAACTCGCATACATCACACAAATACTCTTCCGGTTCAATCACATACCAGTAACTGTTCCTTCTTCTGCTCACATATTTCAGCATCTGTATATATGTGTCCAAATAACTTTTAGATTTTACAATTAAATAACGGTATGATGATTCTGTTGATTCATTTCTTTGCGGTACTTCACCCGATATGATACTTCCAAAACGGGCTTTCTGGAGCACTAGGATTGAAAATTTTGACTTTGGGTCATTCATTATCGGCTCAACTTTTCCCGCTCTCATCAAAGGATAGAATGGTCTTGCTCCGACGAGGATATCGGTTTCAGATGTCTCATGATATTCGGGTTCGTCGAGGGGGCCGTGGCTCGAATTCCCTATTTTGTACCTATTGACCTAGCTTAACCGTAAGTGATCCGTTATATTAACTATTGTTAATAGATTTATATTCGTGGTAAATCTCTTAGTTCTAGATTGGAAAATAGCTGTAACGGTGTATTCGGTGTTAGTTGATATATTGTTTTAGCCGCTAACAGGCGTTCGTATTTCCCTCTTACGCATTTGCAGTGGTACGGTCAATTGACTCGTAATGAAGTGAGACTGGGATGCGGAATCCAGTAACACTGTGCATGTACTATTGTTGCCGTCTTTGCCAAAGTACAAATATGTGCTGCTGGTATTAGGACATCTGAAGGTACCGCTGAAATCCGTGTCGCTATCAACGCTGTTGACGTAGAGGGCTGAGCTGTGCCTGGAACATCTTGAGTTTTATCATTATTCGATGCGTAAAGCGGTGCAGGTTTGGCGACCAAATGCAGCGGTGTATGAAGATTCTTGCTGCATCTGATATACTTGCTTCATGTGCATTCATAGGCAGTGTGGTTTGGCCGCAAGCAGTTTGTACACGATTCTTCATCCTTCACTAGGCAAGGCGGTACGACGGCGTTAACTATAATAGTATCTCACACCGCTGCATGGTAGGTTTTTCTGCAGATATGGCATGATGCTTGGTATGCAACTGATACGTATATAGTGCGGAAATTGCGAGGTATCGAAATAAAATTTTTGCATTTATTATCGATTCCATTGTGACCAGCGGGTTGGGTTATTCTCGAGACAAATGCTATCATGCATTTCGAAGTCGGCATGGTCTTATCTGAGAGCGAACGCTCCCATTCCCTACCCGTATCCTCCTTGAGTCCTTCTGTAAGTAAATGCACAATAATTCCACACCAATGCCCCGTGAGCTGCCCCAATAGTACTAGAGATCGCAGTGACTCTGTGTAACATTTAATAATTTGCGAACACTCTCAGGCAAACCCCTTTGCCCGGGTGTCAATGAAAATTATGTCGGCATATGTAGCACGATTATTTCTCGCGGATTGCTGTATAATTCGGTCAATGGTGACCACGCTTCTTCATAGTTTTCTGCGGTCCTCTCGAATGACGCAATTGCTTCCGCAGTTACTTCTGTTAAGCAGGAACATTGGCATTGTAGCTTCCGTACTGCGTCCAGCGATGTATCATTATGTATAAGAAAAGTGAGTGCGTCCTTTAACGAAATACGATTTTCGTAAGAACTGTTAAATTCTGGTAGGTTTAGTTTCGGTAATTTTGCGTTGACTCTTGATCCTGGGGCTTCTGACGATTTCGGGACTGTCGGTGTTGTTAGATTGTTATTTTCTGACTTTAAGAGGGGTCATGCCCTGGCCATTAATTCGAAGAAAACCTCCTCTACTCCTATTCCTTCGGTGGGCATGCTTACACCCTCAGTATCTAGTTCTTCTAATATCGCTTGCACATTGCCAAAGTTCTTCCAAACTTCGTTTAATCTCTCAAGTTTTGCCTGAAGCTGTGCGACATCCTGCTTTGAGGGATATTCTGCCAAGAATATTCGAAATTGGTCTGTTGGCCCCTAACGGGTTTACGCTGTCGTATAACCTTGTGTAGAAGCATTGCAATGATAGTTTGTTATCGCACATTTCATTTACTCACTTGTGGTTAACGTTTGTGTAATCTAGACAGAGATTAATATCACTATTCTTTCAACACACGCGATTAGAGGCGAAGAACCAAAAGTAGTTTCCCGCAGGGAGCTGAACCCGGCGCGAAGGACGAAAAATCTAGCGTCTTATTTATGGAATCCCTTCCATGTTCTAGAACGCTTACCACGCGGCAAATTATTTTTGCATGACTAGTAGTAGTAATAAGGATCCCGAAATGTGTGTTGATAAAAGAGGGCGTTTATTTGGAGAAAAGATATATAATAGTTTAACAAAGACAATGAACGGAGTACCGTTTCAAACACGCGTTTATATGTGTAAGTAAGATGTTCCGAAGATAGGTGTCGAAGACGAACTGATTCTTCGAATTTGAACTATATCGTGTCTCGTCGTGCTCTGTGCGGTGATTTCTCCAGTTTAGTTCCGATTGGGCTAAATAAAAGTTGGTGGCGCGAAGGGAAGTAATTTTATTTCGGCAGAGGTTGTGATGGATGTACTTTTGGCTAAGGAGTAGGCTGATGTCAAGGAGCCGATTTTAGATGGTCAATGACATGATTTGTAAGTGGTGTCAGTCCGCCGCTTGTTAAGTCTGCAACACGCGTGTCCCATCTGTCGCGTCCGGCACTTGTAGGAATTCTTCAACGTTGCCTCACTTTTATGAACTTTATCCGCTAGGACGGCGGTGAGGCACATCTAACTACCGGAATTGCCGTAGGCAGTATAAAATTCAAAATAACCAGTTAGATATCTGGCCATGGGATAAATATCATGTTATAAACACGCTCTTCGGGATGGAAGAACATTGACAAATGCCACTACAGTACTTAGTGCAGCCATCATCACAGTAATATAGCCGTTGGATTGGTCTATTCACTGACGAACAAAATTCTATAGCAATCATAGGAAGGACAAAAGATAAATCAATTATAGCTGGAGATACTAATAATTGACAGTGAACTACTGAGTATAGCCATAAACACATTTCTGCAGCCTTTGTATGAACCTATCTTCTGATTATGGATATTATCAATGGAAACATCAATTACCGCCAGAGAAATTGCCGAATGAAAATACAGTATTGAGTGCAGCAATACACAAGTACTATAGCTGTTGGATTATTCTAGTCATTGATGATATAGATTCTGTAGTAATCCTGGAATGACAAAAGAAAGTTCAGTTGTCGCCCAAGGCAGTAAGCATTGACAATACAGTAGAATGTGCAGCAATTAAAACAGTATTGTAGCTGTTTCATTAACCTGCGTACAGATGATACTAGTTCTACAGCAATTCGAGAATGATAAATGGAGAAATCAATTATCGATCCAGATATGGATAACTGACGTAGCACTACTGAGTGTAGCCGTCTACACTGTGCCATATTGATTGGATTGACCTATTCGCTGATCATCTAAATTCTACAGCAGTCCCAGAATGATCAGTGGATAAGGAAGTCATATCAACAGATACAGGCATATGACAATGTAGTCATGAGTGTTGCTGCCAGCACAGTACCGTAGCCATTGGATTAACATATCCGATGATCATCCACGTTCTATAGCCGTGCTGGAGATATCAATGAATAAATCTATTATCGCTTCAGATATAGCCAATTGAAAATGGAGTAAGGATTATATATGACTACGCAGTGCTATATTATCAATTGCCAATATCCACAGGTAAAAGTGACCTTTACTTTGATTAACCTAGAATTTCTATGGAATTTAAATCATCAGTATACAGATTAAATCAACCGCTAGAGTACTCTGTTAATTGCAGCAAACTGTACTGTGCTGTCAATGCTAACCCCCTCGAGCGGCAATTGATCTGACTTTGGAATTCCAGATTTGCAATAGAATTTATATCATCAGTGAACAGATTAATGAAGTAGCTACAGTGCTCTGCTGGTGGATGTGCTAAGGACCATACTGTGTACTGTAGAATACTCTATCCATTACAGATCTGTACATTGAAAACTCTAGAATTGCTGATTAATTTATATCATCTGCGAACAAACAACTTCAAAGGCAGTATTAATGTGGTGGATGCAGACATCAGTGATGTTATGTCAATTGCTAATGCCTCGAACGATAATGGATCCGTCATTTGTAATTCTACAATTGCTATAGTATTTACGTCATCATTCAGCAGACTATCACAACGGCTACAGAGCGCTAATGGTAGATGTACTAAGTACCGTTCTGATAATTGTAAATATCTCTCTGCATAACGCATCTATACATTGATTATTATGAAATTGCAGTATAGCATAAATCATCAGCGAACAAAGTGATTCATCGCCTGCAGTACTGTGATGATGGTACTACACAGTACTGTTTTCTCAACTACTAATATGTCGAACGGCAATGGATCTGTTTTCCTCCATTCTAGAATTGCTATGGTGTTTAACGCGTCATCAAACTGATTAAATCAACGGCTACAGTGCTCTGTTGGAGGACGTACTAAGTACCGTATTTCCAATTGCCAATATCTTTAGACACAGGTGTACCACCCATTGAATATTCTAGACCTGCTGTGGAATTTATATAATCACTGAACAGGTTAATCCAACGGCTGCACTGCTGTGATAATGGGTATACTCAGCACTGTGTTGTCAGCCGTTAATATCTCGAGCGATAATGGAGTAGGCCGTTGACATTCGAGAGTTTCTATAAATTCAAAGTCGTCATTGAACAGATAAATTCAACGACTACAGTGCATTGTTGGTGCATGTACTAACTACAGTACTGTCAATTGTAAATCACACTAGCCGTAACCGTGCTATACATTGATTACGCAAAAGTAGCTTTGGAATTTGCATCATCACTGAGCAAGTTTATCCGATGGCTAAGGTAATGGTATGACGCCTGTACTCAGTACTGTGATGTCAATTCTTAATATCTCGAGCGATAATGGTTATGTCCGTCGTCATGCTAGAATTCCTATAGAAATTAATTCATCAGTGAACAGATTAGTTCGACGGCAACAGTGCTCTGTTGTTGTATGTAGTAAGTACAGTTCTGATAATTGTGAACATCTCTAGCCGTACCCGTGATATTCATGGATTATTCTAAAATTGCTGTGGAATATAAATCATCAATGTACAAATTAATCCAACGGCAAAAGTGCTCTATTTGTAGATATCCCCAGAACCGACCTGTCAGTTGTAAATATCTATAGCCATATCCATACTGTACATCTATCATTTTAGAACTGTTATAGAATTTACATCATCAGTGAACAAATTAATCGAACGCCTCCGTGCCTATGACGATGGCTGTACTCAATCCTGATATGGCGATTGTTAACGCCTGGTGAGAAAGTGGATCTGTAACTTGCCATTCAGAATTGTTAAGGAATATAAATTGTCATTGAAGAGATTAATCCAGCGGGGACAGTGCTCCGCTTTCTGATGCACTGAGTACCGCACTGTCAATTTTAAGTACCTCTGGTCATCACCGTAATATACATTGAACATTCTAGAACACTTTAGAATTTAAATCATCAATGAGCTTGATAATCGCACTGCTACTGTACCGTGATGATTGCTTTACTCTGCCCAGTGTTGTCAAAGCTTAATATCTCGCGCGGTAATGGATATACTCGCTGTCATTCTAGAATTGCTATAAAATTTAAATCATAAATCAACAGGTTATTCCGCTGGCAACAGTACCCTGTACGTGGATATACTGAGTATCGTACAGTCAATTGCAAATATCTCTAGACATAACCGTACTTTACATTGATTATGCTAGAATTGCTGTGGAATTTCAATCATCAGTGAACAAATTAATACAACGGCTACAGTACAGTGATGATAGCTATAATTAGTACTGTATTGACGTATGTCAATCTCTCTAGCGACAATTGCTCTATGAATTGAACATTCAAGAATTGTTATGGTGTCTAAATCGTCAGAAAAGAGATTATTTAAACGGCAGCAATGCTCTGTTGGTGGCTGTACAGTCATCATCACATTATTCTAGCCTATGGAATAATTCGTTCATTGACGATTTATATTCCACAGCAATACCATAGTAATCAATGAATAGATCAGGTATGGCTAGAATAACCTACAATTGACGGTACGAAACCTACTACATACACCAACAGAGCGCTGTAGCAATTGGATTAAAGTGTTCACCGATGATATAAGTTACATAGTAATTCTATAATTTTCTATGCATTGATCATATATGGTTAGTGATATTGAAAAATAACAATACAGGACTGAAAGCAGCCATCTACACAAAACTATTGCGATTGAATTAATCTGTTCGCGGGTCATCTATGTTCTTCAGCGGTTGTAGAATGATCATTGGGTAGAGCAATTGTCGCTGTAGGCACTGACATATGTTAAAGCAGTACTGAGTACAGCCATCCTCACATTCCTGCAGCCCATGTATTAATCTCAGAACTGATGATTTAAATTCCACAGCAATTCTAGAATAATCAATGTATAGATCCGTTTTGGCCAGAGATATGTACAATTGGCAGTACGATGCTACGTACATCCACCAAGACATCACTGTGGCCGTTTGATTAATCTGTTCACTGATGATGTAAACTCTATAGCAATTCTAGAATAATCAACGGATACATCATATATCTGTAGTGATATTCAAAAGTGACAATGAAGTACTGATTGTAGCCATTCACACAATACTATCGCTATTTGAATATGACCGCTGATGATATAAGTCGATCAGTAATTGCGGAATTATCAATGAGTAGAGCAATTATCGCTGGAGACATTGATATATGTCAAAAAGATACTATGTACGGCCCACATTACGGTACTGCAGCCGATGTACTAACTTGTTCACTGATGATATAATTTCCATAGCTATTCTGGAATAATCAATGTATGGAACAGGTATGGCTAGAGATATCTCCAATTTGCAGTACCATACTCAGTGCATTCACCAACAGAGCAATGCAGCTGTCGATTAATCTCTTCACTGACGATTTATATTCCACAGAAGTTCTAGAATGACAAATGAAGGATCAATTATCACTGAAGGTGGTAAGCATTGATGATACAGTACAGGGTACAGAAACTAACACAGTAATGTAGCCGTGGAATCGAACCTAGTTGTGGCTCGAGAATTTTACGATTGACAGTACGCCGCTTAGGACGTCCACCAAGAGAGCAGTGTATCCGTTGTATCAATCTGTTCACTAAAGAATCAGACCCTATAGCAATTATAGAATGGACAATGTATAGATAATATATCGGTGGTGATATTGACAATCGACAATACAGTGATGAATGTAGCAAAACAATATCTATCTACAGAATTGCATCTACACAACAGCATAGCAATTGAAACAATCTGTTAGCTGATAACCTAAGTTTCTCAACAACTGAAGAATGATCAACGGATAGAGCAATTATCGTTGTACACATTGTCATATGCCAATACAATACTGAGAATAGCCACCAACATAGCCCAGTAGCCCATGGATTAATCAGGTCATTGATGATTGAAGTTCGATTGTAATTCTAGAATGACAAATGGCAGATACATTCTCGCTCGAGATACTAGCAATTGACGAAACAGTACAGAATGCAGTCATCATCACAGAAGTGCTCCGTTGTATTAATTTGGTCACTGACATTTTCAATTCCACAGCAAGTCTAGAATAATTAGTGTATAGATTTGATATGACTGGAGATATTTACAATTAACAGTACGGTACGTAGTACATCTACCAACAGAGCACAGTAACCGTTGTACTAATATGTTGATTGATGTTGCAAATTCCACAGTAATACAATTATTGACAGGGTACAGATTTGTAATGGCTGGAGATATTTACAGTTGATAGTACGTGACTTAGTACATCCATGAACAAAGCACAGTACCTGTTGAAATAAAGTTCCATAGCAAATCTGAAGTAATCAGTGTATATATCAGTTATGGTAAGAGACGGTTACAATTGACAACACCGCACATTGTGCATCCACCAACAGAGTACAGTAGCCATTGAATAAATTTCTTCACTGTTGATTTAATTTCTGTAGCAATCTTAGAACGATTAAACGCGAAGTCATTATTGCTACGTATAAAAACAGTTGACAAAGGAGCACTGAGTACAGCCATAATCACAACACTGTAGCCGCTGAATTGATTTGTTCACTGATAATTTCAATCCCACAGCAAATCTAGAATAATGAATGCGTAGATCAGTTATGGCAGGAGCCATTTACAATTGACAGTCTGGTAATTAGTACATCCACCAGCAGATCACAGGAGCCGTTGGATTGATCTGTTCACTGGTGACTCAAACTCCGTAGCATTTCTAGAAAGTTCAATGGATAGTTCACACATTGGTTGTGATATAAGCGTTTGACTTTGCAGTACAGGGTGCAGCCATCTACACAAGACTATAGCCGTTGAGTTAACCTGTTCGCTGATAATTTAAATTCTATATCAGTTCCAGAATGGCAAAAGAGAGATCCAGTACCGCCCGAGATGTTAACAATTGAAAACACAGCATTGAGTGCAGCCATTATAACAGTACTGTAGCCCTTGGAATCCACCAACAAAAGACTGTGGCGGTTGGATTAATCTGTTCACTGATGACTTAAGCTCCATGGCGGTTTTAGAATGATGAACGGGTAGATCACATACCGGTAGTGATGTTAACATATGACAATAGAGTATTGAGTGTAGCCTTCCACACATTACTACAGCCATTGCACCAATCTGTTCGCTGATCATCTAAGATCTTCAGCAATCGTATAATTATCAATGGATGGAGCCATACTCGCTGGCGACGTTGACATATGTCAATACAGTACTGAGCATGTCCATTAAGAGAACGCTGTAGCCGTTGTATTAATCTGTTCGCTGATGATTTATATTCCACAGCAACTCTAAAGTATGCAATGTAAATATCAGGAATGTATAGAGATATTTACAATTGGCATTACGAAACTTAGTACATCAGCCAAAAGAGCACCGTAGCAGTTGGATTAATCCTTTCAATGATGATATAGACACTTTAGCATTTTTGGAATGTTCAATGGATAGATCAAATATCATTCGTGGTATCGACAAATAACAACACACTACTGAGTGTAGCCATCTGCACATCACTATGGCCGCTATATTAATCTGTTCGGTGATCTATGTTCTTCAGCAATTATAGCATGATCCAATGGACGGAGCTATTGTCGCAGGAGACTCTGACATATGTCAACACAGTACTGATAAGTGCCATCAAAAGTGCACCTTAGCCGTCGGACTAATCTGTTCACGTATGATATAAATTATGTTGCAATTCTAGAATGACAAAAGGTAGGTCCATTATCCCTCGAGATATTAACAATTGCCAACACTGTAGTGAGTACAACCATCATCACAGTGCCGTAACCGCTGGATTACTTTGTTCACTGATGACGTAAATTACAAAGCAATTCTAGAATATTCAATGTATATTACGGCTATGGCTCGAGATATTTACAATTGACAGTACGGTACTCAGTACATCCACTAACAGAGCACTGTAGCCGATGGATTAATCTGAACAGTGATGATAGAGATCCTGTAGTAATTCTAGAATGACAAAAGACCGATCCATTATCTCTCAAGGAATGAACAACTGACAACAGAGTGCTGAGTACAGCCATCATCACAGAGCCGTAGCCGTTGGATTACTTTCCGTAGTGCTAATTTGAATTCAACAGCAATTCTAGAATAGTCAATGTGTGGTACGGTTATGGCTATAGATATACACAACTTACAGGGCGGCACTTGGTACATCCACCAACAGTGCCCTGCAGCTGTTGTATTAATATGTTCAGTCATGATTTAGATTGTATAGAAATCCCAGAATGACAAGGGATAGATCTATTGTACCTCGAAATAATAGCAATTGAGAGCACAATATTGAGTTCAGTCATCATCACAGTACTGTAGTCGCTGGATCTCTCCTTCACTGATGACGGAAAATCCAAAGCAAATCTATAATAACCAATTTATAGTACGTTTATGTCTAGAGATATTTAAAATTGACATTGCAGTACTAAGTACATACACCACCAGATCACTGTTGCCGTTGATTTATCTGTTCAATTATGATCTTGATTCAATAGTTTTTCCTGAACAATAAAAGGCAGACCCATTATTGCTTGAGATATTAACAATTGTCCTGTCAGTAATGAGTACATCTATTATCACAGTACAGTAGCCGTTGGATTATTTTGTCCACAGATGAAATTGATTCTACAGCTGTTCCAGTGTAAACAATGTATACAACAGTTATGGCTAGAGATATTTGCAATTGACACTACGGTACTTATTGCATCCGCAAACAGGGCACTGAAACCATTGGATAAATGTTTTCGCTCATGACATAAATTCCATAGCAATTCTTGAACGATAAAAGGTATATACATTAACGCTCAAGATTATAACAGTTGACAACACGGTTCCTAGTACAGCCATCATCAAAGTGCTGCAGCTGTTGGATTAATTTGTTCAATGATGATTTAAGTTCTACAGGCACTCAGGAATAACCATTGTATAGACTGTTTATGGTTACAGATATTTACAATTGAAAGTACGGTACTTAGAATATCCATCAGCAGAGCATTGTTGCCGTTGGATTAATCTGTTCACTGATAATTTAAATTCTATAGCAATTCCAGAATGACAAATTCCAGACATACTATCGCTAGAGATATTAACATATGTCATCACAGCACTTAGTACAGCCATCATCTCAGTACTGCAGATTTGGGATGAATTTTTTTCACACATAATATAAATTCTATAGCAATTCTAGAATGACAAAAGGCAGATCCATTGAAGCTTGCAATATTTACCTTTGATAAAACAGTACTGCGTATAGCCATAAGAACCGCTGTGTAGCCGTTGGATTAATTTCTTCCCCGATGAAATAAGTTGCACAGCACCTCTAGAATAACCAATGTATCGTACAGTTGTGGCTAGAGATATTTAAAATTGTCACTACGGTACTTGGGACATTCTCCAACATAGCACACTAGCCGTTGGATTATTCTTTTGATGATGATTTAATTTCTATAGAAATTCTATAATGGCAAATGGAGTTACATTAACTCTCGAGATATTAACATTTGCCAACAAAGCACTGAATACAGCTATGACCATAATACTATAGCCGTTGGATGAATTTGCTCACTGACGATTTAAATTCCACGGCAGTCCCAGAATAATCAATGTATAGTACGGTTGTGGCTAGGGATATTAAAAATTGGCTGTACTTCACTTGGTACATCCTCCAACAGATTACTCTAGCCGTCGGATTATTGTGTTCAATGAAAATTAATATTGTTTAGCAATTATAGAATGACAAAGAACAGATCCATAATGCCTCGAGCTACTAACAATTGACAGCACAATACTCAGTACAGCCATTATCACATTACTGTATCCGTTGGTTTAATCTATTCACTAATGATTTAAGGTCCACAGCAAATCTAGAATAACCTATGCACATTACAATTATGGGAAGAGATATATACAATTGACACTATATATACGTGCGTCCAACACAAGAGCAGTGTTGCCGCTGGATTATTCTGTTCAATGAAGAATTAAATCCCATATCAGTTTTAGAATAGCAAAGGACAGAACCATTAACGCCCGGGTTATTAACGACGACTGAACAGTACTCAGTACAGCAATCACTGAAGTCCAGCAGCCGTTCTATTTATTTGTCCACTGATGATTTAAATTCCACTGCAGTCCTAGGATAATCAATGCATCTCACATTTATGCCTCGGGATACTTATAATTGTCTGTACGGCACTTGGCACAATCTTCAGCAGATCACTGTAGACGTTTGACTAAACTGTTCGGCGATGATGTAAATTACACAGTAGCTCTAGCTTAATCAATGCCAAGAGCAGCTATGGCCAGAGATATTTGCAATTGGCAGCACGGTGCTTGGACCCTCCATCAACAGATCACTGCAGCTGTTTGGTTAATCTTCACACAGATGGTTTAAGCTCTATAGCAATTGTATAATTATTAATGCATATAACATATATCCGTAGAGGCATTGATAGTTGACGATACCGTACTAGGTATAGGCACACACATAATACCATAGCCATTGAATTAATCACTTCGCTGGTCATCTATGTACTTTAGCACTTGTAGAATTATCAATGGATAGAGCAATCGTCGTAGGAGTCTTTGTCATATGTCAATAGAGTACAAAGTATATCCATCAATAGAACACTATAGTCGTTGGATTAATATGTGCACTGATTATTTAAGTTCTATAGCAATATAAGGATGTCGAAGGACAGATAATTTATTGCTCGAGACGTTAACAGTTGACAACGCAGTACTGCGTGCAGCCAACACAACACAGTGCTGCAGCCGTTTGATTTGTTTGTCCACTGATGATTTAAATTCCACAACATTTCTACAGATACGGCAATACAGTTATGGCAAGAGATATTTACAATCGAGAGTACGGGATTTGGTACATCCACTAACAGGCCACCGCTACCGTTGCATTAATTTGATCACTGATGATTTAATCTCCATAGCAGTTCTAGAATGATCAATGGTCTGATCATGCATCGGTAGTAATATTGACAAATGACAGTGCAGAACTGAGTGCAGCCCTGTACAAAATACTTTAGCCACTGCAATAACTTGTTCGCTGAACTTCTAAGATCTTCAGCAACTGTAGGTGGATCAATGAACAGAGCAACTGTCCCTGACGACATTGACATATGTTGATACAGTACTGAGTATATCCATCAACAGAGCACTCTAACCTTCTGATAAATATATTGAATGATGATCTGAATATTCAGGAATTCTAGAATGACGAAGGACAGGTCCATTCTCTCTCGAGATATTAACAACTGAGAAAACAGTGCTGACTACAGCCATCACCACAGTGCTGTAGCCGTTGGATTGATTTCTAAACTGATGATATGAGTTCCACAGTATTACATGAATAATCAGCGTATAAATCGGTTATGGCTAGAGACATATACAATTGGCAGTGCGGTGAGAAGTGCGTCTACCTATATGTCAATGTAGCCGTTGGATTAATTTGATCAATGATGATTTATATTCTACAGCAATTCTAGAATGAAAAGAGACAGATCCATTAGCCCTCGAGATATTAACCGTTGACAACATAGTACTGTGTACAACCATCATCACAGTGCTTTATCCGTTGGATTAATCTGTTCACTGCAGACTTATATTATACAGCAATTTTAGAATGAAAAAAGGCATATCCAGTATCGCTCGAGATATTAAAAATTGACAAAACAGTACTGAGTACAGCCATGATCACGGCACTCAAGCCATTCGATTGATTTATACACTGATGATTTAAATTCAACACCAATTCTATAGTAATCAATATATAGATCAGTATGGCCACATATATATATATATATATATATATATATAATTTAGTGTACGGTACTTAGTGCATCCACCAACGGAGCACTGTGGCCGTTGGAGTGAACTCTTCGGTGATGATTTAAGCTCTATAGCAATTCGTGATTGATCAATCTCCAGCGACGGTTTGTCTATCCATTGATCACTCTAGAACTGCGACAGTGCTTATAAGACCAGTGTGTGTCCTACTCCAATGGCTATGCGACTATGAAGGTGGCTGAACCCAGTACTTCATTGTCAAATCTCAATATCGCTAGCTATAGTTGATCTATCCATTGACAATTCCATAACTCCAACGGAATTATGATCATTGTATAGATTGATTCAGTGGCTACAGGGCTATTCATATGGATGTTCTCAGTACTGCATTCTCATTTGCTATTACATCTAACGATCGTTGATGAGTCCATTATTAATTCTGGAATTGTTACGTATTTGAATGGTCAACGAACTGACTAATAAAATGGCTACAGTCCTGTGTAGATGGATATACTCTGTAATGCATTGACAGTTGCTAATATCTCTAGCTATACTTGACCAATCCATTGAACATTGTGTATTTGCGACAAAATTTTTAATAATCGGTGAATAGATTTTCTGAACGTCTATAGTCCAGTCTGAATGGCTATACACAGTACTGAATTGAGAAATGCTAATATCCATGGCATCAAGTGATCTATCTATTGATCATAATGGGATTGATATAGATTGTAAGGATGAGTAAATAGAATAAGCGTACTGCTGTATTACTGTGCAGATGGCTGTTATTTAGTGTAGACGGCTACACTCACTACTGTGTGGCCAGTTCCTGATATCTGCAACGATCATTGATCAATCCATTGTATATTCTGGATTTGTCATAGAATTTAGGTGATCGGTGGATACATCAATTTACAGACTATGTTACAGATTCGTTGGCTGTACACAGCAATGTTGCGTCAAATGTTAATGTTTCGGCCGATAATTGATCCACAAACTAATCATCCTAGACTTCTTCTAGAATTTAGTTATCAATTAACAGGTCAATCCAATTGCAATAGCTCTGTGTGGGTGGATTTTCTCCGTACTGTATTGTGAAACGTCAATATCCCTAGCGGTATTTGATATATCAATTGATAATTCTGGAATTGCTATAGAATTTAGAGGATAAGCAAATAGATTAGCTCAATGGCAATGGTAGAGTGTAGGTAGTTATACTCAGAACCGTGTTTTCAATCGTTAATAGCTGTAGCGATATATCATTTATGTATTGACCATTCAAGAGCTGCTATAGAATTTAAATGATCAGTGTGTGGACTAATTCGATTGCTCTGCTACTGTGTAGATTGCTGTATTCAACACTGCGTTGCCAAATGTTAATATCTCGACCCATAATGGATCAATACATTAATCATTCTAGAATTGCTACGAAATGTATATGACGAGAGAATAGATTATTTCAATGGTTTTAGTAGAATGTAGGCTTTACTTAGTACTGTTTTGTCAATTGCTAAAATCTCTAGACGTAATTGATCTACACATTGCTCATTCAGAATTTGCTGTAGAATATAGATGATTATTGTATGGACTGACACAATGGTTATGGTATTCTGTAGATGGCTGTACCCAGTACTGCTTTGTTAATTGTCAAAGTCTCCAGTGATGATTGATCTAGACATTGATCGTTCTAGAATTTGCTATAGAATTAAGATCCTCATGGAATAGACTACTCAAATGGCAGTAGTATAGTTTAGTTGGCAACTCTCAGCATTGTAATTTCAATTGTTAACAGCTATTGCGATAATTAATATACATAGACCATTTTAGAATTGCAACGGAATTTGTATGATCATTGGATATATTGGTCCAATGGCTATATTACTGTGCAGATTTCTATACTCAGTACTGTACTGTCAATTTCTTATAGCTCTAGCCATAATTAACCTATCTTTCGACAATTCTAGTAGTAGAGTAGAATTTAAATGTGTCGATAGATCAATCCGGTGGCTATAGCAATGTGTAGTCGGCTACACTCTGCATTGCGTTAGCAAATGTTAATATTTCTAGCGATAATTGATCGGTCCGTTGATAATTCTAAAATTGCTGTGGAGCTTATATAATTTGTAAATAGATTAATCCAATGGCTACAGTACCATGTATATGGCTATATTTAGTACTGCATTGTCAATTGTTAATGTCTGTAGCCGAAATTTATCTATGCCTGGATGATTCCACTGTCGCCATAGAAATTTTATAATCAATCAATTGTTTAGATCAATCCCTAAACCACTGTGTGTTTATATGAAGTCTGTACTGAACTGCAATTTCTTAATATTTGTAGGCATAATTCATCTATCCATTGAACATATTGGAATGGTTAGAGAATTTAGTGATCAGTTAATATATTAATACAATGGCTATAGTTCTGTATAGGTGGATATACTCTGCACTGTATTGCCATTTCTTATTATCACGAGCGATAAATGATCTGACCATTGATGTTTCTGGGATTGCTATAAAATGAAATTTAACAATGTGTAGATTAATCCAATTGCTTTGGTAGTCTGTATATTACCCTACTTTTTACTCTGTTCTCAATTGAAAATGTCTCTTGCAATAATTGATCAATCCACTGGAAATTTTTGTATTGCCATGGAATTTATACGATCAGTGCGACGATTAATTCATTCCCAATGATACTGTGTTAGTGGGTATACCCTGCAATGTATTATCATTCTTCAATGTCACAAGCAACAAATGATACATACATTGATCATTGTTGAATTGCTATGGAATGAGAATTATCAATGTGTAGATTAGTCGAATGGTTATCGAACTGCGTAGACAGCTATACAGAGCCCTGTACCGTACAAACTCAATTACTCTGGCTATAATTGGTGAATCTTTTGATAGATCTAGAATCGCCACGGAATATATATGGACGATTAATCGATTAATACAATGTCTATAGCAGTATGTAATTGGGTACTTCCAGCACTGTATTCTCAATTGCACGTATCTCAAGAAGTGATAATTGATATTTTCCCTGATCATTCTTAAATTGCTACAGAGTATGAATGATCAGTGGGTAGATTATTCGAATAGTTAGGGTACTGCATGGGTGAATAAACTCAGTACTGAATTGTTAATATATGTAGCCATAATTCACACACCCATTGATCTTTCTGCAATTTCTATTGTATTTCATGACCAGTGAATTGACTAATCCAATGGCAATGACGCTATTCGTTCGCATTTGTCTCCTAAGTGTAGATTGCTGCGCTTTGCTGCACTTTAGTGTACACTGCAACGCTCCGCTCAGGTTAGGTTAGGAAGGGTGGTACTTATATGGTTATGTCATGTTAGGATAAGGCAGCAGTCTGCGTTGTTCGCTGCTATACGGTGGTTTGCGTCGATTCACTATGCACTGCTGGTTTCTGTTGCGTCACGTTTCTCAACGATATGATCTACTGTCGTAAGGTTAGGATATGTAACGTTGGAAAATGTTAGGATACGAATCAGAGCAATTCACTGCCACCAGCTTTATTCGGCGCCTTATTGAGCTGCGCCACTATCGGCTACCATTTACTGCAATGTGCCGTGCTCTATTACGGATAGTTATGGTTAGGTTAGCTTGGGATAGGAATCTGTGTTTTCGCTGCTATTCTGTGGTTTTTGTCTGATATCTCTACTCCCCTGCCATCTGCTGTGCTCTTCTGCGTTCTGGTGATACCTGCTATAGTTAGGCTAGGGGAAGCATTTTATGTTAAGGTAGGGTATGCCTGGCTTATATCGGTTATTTTGGGTTAAGCAGCAAATCTGTATTTCTCGATGTAATTCGATGATTGTGGCTATTTACTGAGGCCTGTTGCGCTTTCCAGGGCTCTGCCTTGCACTGCTGCCGTTAGGTTTCTTGCGGTAGGGTAGGATACGTTTGGCTATGTTAAGGAGGCTTACGTTAGGAATCTGTGCTACTCGCTGCTATTCGGGGGAAATTCGGCGTTTCACTGTGTTCTGCTGCTCTGTGATGCGCTTTTCTGCTTTCCGCATCGCTGTGATCTGTTTGATATAAGTTAGATTATGCTAGGTAGGGTTACGTTGGGTGTCTGAGTGCACCACTGCTATTCGGTGGTATTCGTCGTATTACCGTGCTCTATTGAGCTCCGCTTTGCTTTGCCATGCTTAGGTTCGTTCAGGATAGGCTAGCCCAGGTACCAGTATTATTAACTTATATTCCGTTGTGTCCTGAGCTTTACTCTGATCTATTGAAATCTGCTACGCCCTGTGGTGCGATGCTGCGCTCTGCTGCGCTCTACTATTCTATACTGCAGTGGGGTAGGTGTTTGGGGTATAGCTGTCCTTAAGCTATGCTAATTCGCACTAGTCTTTTCTATTCGTCGATCAACAGATCTCCTCAGCGCTCTGCGAAACGCAAGCCGTGCTCCGTTGTATTCTGATGTAGAGGCGTTGCTCTTCCTTTATTGTGCTAGGCTGTGATATTCGGTGACATTCGGCGATAAGCATTGCTCTGCTGTGCTCTGATATGCCATGATGCGATCTGCTGTGTTCTGACGCGCTCTGCAGTGCTTCCGGCGCTCTGCTTTACTCTGTTGTTGTTAGGTTGGATACGTTATGGTGGGATATGTTAGCCTGGATTAGGTTGGGTTAGATTAGGAACATGTGCCATTCCCTGTTATTCGGTTGTATTCGGCACATTATAGGAGTCTGTGCTACTCGCTGCTGTTCGCTGGTATTCTGCGCTCCGCTGCGCACTGTTGACGTTCGGTTAGGTATGACAGGGTAGCTGGGGTTAGGTAACGGAAGATTAAGTTTGGTTACGTTAGGTTAGGATACCAAACGGTTCAATTAGCTGATATTTGGTGGCAGTCGGCGATTTACTATGCTCTGATGCGCCTTCCCGCATTCTGCTGTGCCCTGCTGTGGTTAATTTAGGTTACGGTGGTTAGCAGCATTCGCAGCTGTCAGTTGGTGCTCGGCGCACTACTGGGTTCCGATGTGCTCTCCTGCGCCATGCTGCGTCCAACTACTGTCAGCTAGACTCTGCCATGCTCTGCTCTGCTTGCGGTTGTATCCAACAAGCTGCCGGGAACGGAAGTGTTGTACTATGTTGACAGTGCTACTCGGAGTGGTGTTTTCGTGAGCAGTGGTGTGGTTTGCTGTGCAATGCGGTGGTATTTGCTGATATTCAGTGTTCTGCTTTGGTGTACTACGCTTTGCAGCGATACGTTGTGGTGGCGGAACATAAGAATTTCATACCTGAATAATCTCTGTTTCCTTCTAGATGTGCCATCCAATACAGATAAAGCTTGCGGTCGGCGAAGACGGTAACAGAGGGCAAGAATTCAATGGATCATTCCGAAGAATCACCGATCCCTGCACGATACACTTCCTCCCTTTTCTCTTGAATATGATTACGCCTGTTGGCGCGTAATTCCAGATTTTGTACTGCAAATTTCAATGTTCGGCTTCGAGCTTCTGCTACGACGCGCATTTGGAAATGAAAAATGGGAAAGGAATGAGGGAATTTTATACCAAAATTGTGTCAGGAATGGAAGACACTTAATACAAAGTTTCTTCAAACTAGTGATGACAATTCACTTAATCAGGAGATCAAGGAAAATTGCTTTAAAATTACTTTTTTAAAAGTAGACATATAGCTAACAAAACGGAGCACAATATCTCTGTGAACTTATTACTAACAATTATAATCGTCATTAGTCAAGAATATCGCCTATAATAGTAGTGGTTAATATGATGACTGATAATATTCTTAGTATTAACAAATTGGCAGATTTCAATCATATTCGTGATTGAATTAATTCCAAAATGGGACAGTACTTATTTAGTCAGATAAAATAATTCTACTCGTACTTCTCAAGCAGAATATGCGCGGTACATTCAAAAGCATGTTATAAATCATATACACCCGCGTGGCTTGCAAACACGACTTGGTTAATTTGCTGAATTAGATAACACAGTTTATTAATGAAGTATTTTTAATACTATCAAGTAATACTTACAGTACTCATCCGTAATAACCAGTGCACTACAAACGCTCAAACCAATCGCTGACTTCATCACTTCTTTCAAATTCAACCCTTCCCATTCAACAACTGCTAAGCAAGTGCACTTTTCACCCTTGCATTCGATTCCAGGTAACCGGAGTCCGTAGTCCTCAATCCTGATAATCAGACGAAAAATAGTGGACAGAGGAGCGAAAGGACAGAGAGGCAGAAGGTGCACACACCTTTCTCTTTTCATGAGTGCAACTTCCCTTTAGCCTTGCCCTCTATCCTCCATTTTCATCGCCCTTTTCAATAAAACCGCTCGTCGTTCCGTTATGCATTGCTTTTCGCGACTCGATTATATCTCCTTCGTCTTTAATATATCCATAATCCTTCAATGCATCCAATTAATTAGTATTTAATGTACGAGGTTTGAGCTACATTCTACGCCGTCATCAAGACGTAGACACCGAGAAACTACGACTGATTCGGGGAACAGGAAGACATTAGAAAACTATAGGACGATCAAATTTTGTACCCTTCTTAACTAATGACGTCATTCCGGGCTGTGGCTGTTGACAATCGGGGAGGAAGTTGTCTTGACTTCGAAACGATGTTATCGTACAGTACGCGACGAAAAACAGCACACCTTGCAGGTTTTAATTTCCCTTATATTGAAATTCATTGTACACACATGTCACAAACGTATTCGCTCAGTGTCCACAGTATTTAACACCGCAAACGAACATTAATTACCATATACAATTCTCTCTACAGATTTTACCGGCTTACTTGAGAGATCACGGCAATGCATAACGCAAGACGTATGTATCAAAATAGATAGAACATGAGGATACGATTTTTAAAAGTCTCGCTTTTAAAATCATTTACAATTCCATCTGATGAATCCGAATCTAAGAGCAAATATTGTTCGCCATGTCAGGTTTATGAAATAAATAAGGAATAGTATTTGATCTATGCTAATTTAATTCTTTTCGTTACAGTATATTCTAAAAATAGTAACTGTTTCTTGGAAGTTTCTATTAATTGCTTTGTGTATTTCTAATGTCCCCTGCACAATCAAATTTGTCCATAATCAAAATTAATTCCTTTTTGCAGACATATACCGCTGAAGTTGCTCGGAAAACTGAAAATTATAGAGTGTACCATCATTTTGTCACATAGTGTAATTGTTGTTGTATCATTCCATGAATAAATTCGATCTCTTTTGTGTCTAAGACAGAAATTTATGAGTAGATGTACAGTGCAAGAATTATTCGATTTTAGTTATCTTTACTTTCGTTCTTTATTGGTTTCATGCCACTAATTTCGTAATTTATTGTGTCTGAGATGAATATTTACATGTACATTTAGGATTGAATTAAGGCAAACTTTGCTGTGTACTTTCCCGTATAAGTAGTAAATAATTTTACTTCAATTTGTATGTACACAGTGGTCAGAAAGAAGTGGATTCGTCATTTAGAAATAAAAATATTTTCCTGGTGATATTGGATATTGAAAATGGTGATATTGTTTAAAATCCTTTATTTCGTGCTTCCTACGTATTATTAATTAGCGCATTATAACGTTCATAATATGATATTGCGTATAACACTTCTTAAGATTTTTGCTATACTGGGGTAAATGCTAGATCAAAGACCTCTGTAGTTAATCCACAGTCGTGATCTCGAGATAAAATTTATTTCTAGCTATGTGGTTTTAGATGAATTAGTTAGCCATGGCTAGTAGTAATTAAGAAGGATATCCTCTGCAATTCATATTCTTCACACCATTATTCAATAAACTGATATTTTGTGAAGATATCACAAGCGACTATTTCTAAATGTAGATAACTATTTTTCGTAGGAAGTAGTGAATTACTTCGTTTAAAACTGAAATTAAATTCATTAGAAAATTAATTCACCGACACTTTGCAAATTCCCGTGAACTGAGAGATCACTCTAATCTTAAATAGAAGTAGATTATCCTATAAATATGGGCAATCGTGCACATAATCATACCCAACAAATGCAGTTAACTTTTTCTTCGCAGAAGCTAATACGATTCTCGTGTAAATGCAGATTGCGTGTAAAACTTTCGGGCGAGTATTTTTCCGAATGAATAACGTACTCTATATGCAAGTCTTGTCAGCATTCGCTTAGAACATGCAATCAGACACGCACAAATATATTCAGGGGAACGAACTCAAATTATCACAATAATAATTGCTCTGTTCGTAACTTTTCTAATAGAAACAATAGCTTTAAATCTTAAAGAGGTCATTAGATACATTACAATACTTTTTACAGCTGTGAACACCAACTGTTCTCTAAAGAATTGAAGCAAAAGTTTTCAGCCAACGTCCACCAATAATTTCCAATAAGATTCCCAGAGTATACGACAAACATTCGAGCAACCTGCTACCAAAAATTACCAATAAATTCTTCGCGAAATGCAAGAAAATTACAAGCAATCATTTATCAAAAGTCTCCACTGAAGTTAGCGAAGATTTCGTCAAAATCCTAGCGAAAGGAAACAAAAGAGGTACCCGGAGAAAATCTTCTGTGTCGCGGAGGTCGAGCAAATACTTTCTAGGCTCTGTTTAATTGCTTCCGTCAATGGTGCACATGGTGGACGTTTTTAGAGGTAGTTTCGACAGGAAGCTCGTCCATAAAGAGATTTCTGACACGTCTGGCTACGTCAATTCGGTGGGGAAAGAGGGCACTGAGAAGAAAGGGGGAAAAAGGGAGAGCGAAATAGGAGCCAGCGAGAGGTAGCTGTGCGGAGAGAGTGAAATCTTTACTTATACCCGTTACATTATGCTTAATGTGGCTGATACCATGTCCCTCGCAAGTGACGACAACGGTCACGAGTTTCGCTTCATCCACGTTGTCACGAACCTAAATATAGCGACGGCGTTTTCAAGGGAGGAGAGAGGTGAAATTCTGGAAGGAAAGTTGGAAGATGGGGCGGTAATCCTTTTGTTCTCTGAGGAATATATAGAAAGCAATGAGATCGTGGCTCTCTCGTGGAGGTTGAGAATTGTATCATGCTTGGTGAGGCATTTGGAGTTGTAAGGAATACTTTGGATAGGTAATCCTGAGTCACTATAACCAGCAACTTATGGACGTACCTCTGTCAAACTATTTTAGAATGCCTGTCTGCTGAGGATGAGGGGTATTCAATTTGTAATCAACGATCTTAACCATCTCTTGCATAGCAAACATATTTTCGCCTTTGTTCAACATTCGTGGTACAGCATATATTCTCAAGATCGATGTTTTCTCACATTCCCACTGCTGTGTTCCAAGTTTCACATTTCTCGGTTCATTTGTCTTTGAACTTCCAACGTTGGTTGTTGCAAGTTTCCCAAGAATTTGGCTGGGAAATGAAGAAGATTGGAACGTTGGTTATGACTCACGAGATAATCGTAAGATAATTTAACATAGAATATGTGAAAGGAATCTGTGAGTGATACAGATGGCATAAAGGATGAAAAGAATATAGAACTTATACTTCTGCTTAGAAATTTTAAATAGCTACCTGATTAGTATACATTGTTAGCATATGATCTGTCGAAATAAAATGAGTACCTGAATATCATATACGTTATTGCTGACAGTTAACTATCCGCACTCGAAGATTTTTTGTCCATAGAAGGATAGGAGTTCAAAGATTTTCTGTTACAAAGCTGACGATACTTTCTGAGCAGGAATAAGAAATCGTGTGGTAATTAACACGCAGACATACTTGATTTCGGTACCTCGCATTTACATTATCTTGAATTTCAAATATTTATGAATATTGAGCTATGAAATTTTATCAAACGCCGACTGAAGTGCTTCTTTCGAGCACAAAGTGTTAAATCGGTATAATGAAATCATAAGAGCATACGTAACTATGATACGACCGAATAAAAGTCGATATAAATATAGAGATTGGATGGTGGTAATATTGATTGGTAACAACAATATAAATATGTGTGAATGACAATAAGACCACAAATTATTTCTCGGCTTACTGCAACGCCCAATGCAGTATTAAAATGTTACAACACGGTTCGAATTTTACACTTAACTCTACAACTCGATTCGACTGTAACTGTCTTCTACTCCAACTATATATTAACCCTTTGCACTCGAGAGGTGACCCTCAGTCACCATTTCATGAAATTTGGAAAATAAATATTAATTAATATATCAAATTTTATGTAATTTAACAGAGTAAGGTATCGAAATCAAATGATTCAACAACTCTATTATTTTACAATTCCTTATTTACTGCTCAAAAATATATCGTCAGTTTTTTAATACAGAATCATTGATTTTTTCCTCTCCTCTAGCCAAAAAATCGTTGAGTGCTAAGTATTAACGTGCCCATATATTATCATACTAAGGGCCCAACGCGTCACCCAAGGTCTCCCCTACTTAGCTGGGCTTTGCACATTCAATCCTTGTTCTTTCGGTATCCTTCGTAAAACCACTTGTGAATGATGGAAAATGTACGATATTGCGTTAATTTTGCCGTGAGCAACCGCAGACTCTCGGCAATTGTGAAGATAGTAGATCTAAAGCAAGTCATTTTGTCCCCTTTGGTTGTTCCATTTACAATATGTGTTTTGTTGGTCTTATAAATGGTCAATTATTTATGGAACCTGTAGAGGGTTTGAACTAGCGCTTTCGATGAAATATATTAGGTAACTAATTGATAAATATTCATTCATAGAAAATATTTATTTCTTCCGATTCAACGAAGAATTAGGTAACATTTGATGATGTGCATTGTGTAATTAGTTTAGGAATATGCATTGAATGCAGAGATTCCGTTGCCGCGATATATAAAGTTCGACATGAATTGAGAATTGTGGTAAATGTGTTGATAGTCGATTAATTTGGAAATATTCATCGAATGTATTGAGAGGACTGTTATAATCCGTTTAACACGTTCACCGTAAAAGTTTCTAATTCGGGTTGCTCTACGTAGCACGTAGCTGAGTCACACGAGTGTGACAGCAATTACGATGTATAATGTAGGCTCGCGTAAAACTATGATGGAAATTTGTGCCATTGAACATCTACGCTGGTAAACCTCCATGGGTTAGAGAGTGAAGAAAAGTGACGACATTGTAGTTAATATTTGCTAAAACTTAAATAGCATTATTGGAAGAGGAATGCAGTAATTAAATCCGATCATTAATTAAAATCGTAAATGGACGTCTAAATCTCGGTATACAAGATGGAATTAAAATTCGTTGATCGTGGTACCCAATTTTATTAAAGGGATTGTTGCTCGTACACCAATCTTTGCAGGCGTAGGCAATTCTCGTGATTAATCGTTAAATAGTACAGCCTACCGCAATTGCTTTGACGAAGTGGAACGGGCTCGAAAGTTGTTCTCGTCTATTGAAGCAAAGGTGAGAGGTACTGACATAAATTGCATGCTGTCTCATCCATCATAGGTAATCATAATTACGTCATAACCGTGCAACGTCAAGGATTATGTCGCTCACAACTTACGAAGATTAAGTATTACGGAGATATGCCTGAAAGAACCTATTTCGCCCGGCGTTTCGGGAACGCGCTTTTCAATCGTCCGTGCCAACGCTTTCATTGCTGCAAGTACGGTATCGCGCAGACTAAAACCTCATAAAGTATATAAAATATTAGGTCAGTAATTAATATACGTGGCTGAAAATACAATACTGTATACAATTAATCGTGAACTTAGTTCTAATAGTTATATTAATAATATTAAATTATTAATACCATTAATAGTTTAAGACCCTGTTACCCTGTCGCGTAATAAGTTAACCAAGTACCATGGATCATAAATTTCCATTTCAATAACTGTAAGCTCCTTTTAAAATCCGATTCGATGAGTATCTTCGTATTTTATTGGTAATGTACGACAAAATGCATGCTACAACAATCTCCGAAAACTTATTACAGTAACGTCTTGTGGCCTTGATGTCCTACAGATAAGCAAATAATTGTGAAACGTATACCAAATATAATCTCTAAACTTACATTTCGTTAGAAGAATCTCTGTTCGCTTTATATTTTGGAAGCCCAAAAGAACATTGCATGTTTCCAATATACAACAAATATCGTGAATTTTGTACGTAGACCTAAGCTTGACATCGTTTTCCAAAAATTGCTTTTTGGTAAACGATTCCGTTTACTATATCTCACAACCTGGTGGTGGCTACTCATCCAGCATCGATATGCGCCGTAGTGGCGCAACCTGCTGGAGATATTTGTATCAAAGATATATAATCCAACTTGTAGCAAAAGAACTCAAAGTGCAGCTTCTGACACTATATTATATATCGTGTCCTACAAAAAGGGTTTCGGATTGGTACACTAAAATTTATACTTTACTGACACAACCCTAATATACTATATTTCAGCATGCTGTAACATTCCTTAATTCCCCAAAACTTGGGGAATCAAATACGAAAGACGGGAGACAAGAAAGAGTAAGCTACAATCGCGACGCGCCCGAGCATGTTCGCGATTATTCAAAAGACTGACTAGCATACGAGAAGTACTCCCGTGTACAAGACAACTCCAGGTTCAGCACCTTCCCGATCGAGCCTAGCCCACCCCAGTCACTGGCGGCCTCGCCGTGGCTTACACGTCTTTCAAAGTAGCCGAACAAACTGACAAAACACCCAGAATCAACCCGAAGGTCCCTAGCGAGGCCTTGTAGCCGGCCACGCCGTTCCCCTTGCCACATGGGGAAGAAACCAATTAAGGAATCATCCCATGGGGTCTGACCGTAGGTACGATATGCAATGTCCGACTACAAGGCCCATACCCCAGTCGTGTGCGCGATGGTACCAAGGACGACCAGGGCCGCAGACCCTCGTATTGATACCAGATGCCCCAT
>NW_016922283.1:1481844-1541491 GCF_001483705.2 Eufriesea mexicana | reverse complement strand
AGCCTCACGATCGCAACGAGGCTCCAGCGAAGAATTACAAACCTGACAGGCCTCACGTGCCCCTGCCCCAAGGGGTAGAACTTAATTTTCCCAAGTGTTCTGACCGTGGAAGCAGGACCAACTGCAGGCCCATACTCTAGTCGCGTACGACCAGTTCTGCTAGAGTCTCGCATTGACTCCAGAAGAAACAGTCACACCAGGTTCACCCTGAAACCCGATGCATGACGAGATTGATCGTAGCTGGAATGAGTGTCGGAGATGAGTCATGACGATGACCTACGAAGCATGGAATTATCGAGCACACGGGAGTACGCCACGTAGGCTGGACGGCACTTACGAAGGATCGAGATTATCGCGAGAAAGATTATGTTCTATTTGTTAAACGAGAGGGATATGGGAGGAAGGATATGAAATTGGTATATTCGCACCAAGTTAGGCGGCTTACCTTTGTACAGATAAAGCGCACATTAGTATTAATCTAGTGGTCTGCCTTACAACTATTTGCAACTACTTAGATATAAACGCACGCATACCTCGCCGTCCAACGGTGTCTTCTACCTTGTAGCTTGTTGTATCCGAACGCAGGCATCCCTCATCGTCCCAACGATGTCTTCCAGACTGAATCATGAGAATCCTGAAAAGCTGAAAAGAGAATATGCTAATATAAATATGAACTCGAAAGAAAATAGGAAGCAGGCAGAAAATAGAGGCGAGACGAATAGAAACCGTAAAGGTTAACCAAATGGAAGGAACAATCCATCGATAAGACTGAAACAATCCATCGATGAATTAAATCGAATTCGAAATAACGAACCAACGATGAAAGAATCCGGAAATGGAAGGATGGAGCTTCTGAAGCAAAGAAAAGAATGGGTTGTGATGTATAGGAGGAGTGGACAATGGACATCGACTTGCCCGAAGATCTAGACAACGACCATTAATAGCCTCAACCTTACCACCTCCCCAACCCGATAAACCTATAAAGAAATATGTAAATTAGTCCTGGAAAAGAACTCATAAGTAAGTGGAGCGATGAGACATTAAAGACAAAAATGAAATATTTGAATAGAAACTAGAGAATAAAACCGGAAAGAAGACGGTACTAAAATTGATTTACCAAAGACCATCTGCCAAAGTCAGATACCCACATCTGACCCTCGGGAAGGTGCCAAGGTCCCGCCGGTGAAGTTCCGGAAGCACCTGGTCCTGACCCCGAAGTGTCCTGTCCGAGCTGCAGCCGGTGAATTCGTGAGAAGTCGCGTAGTGTCCTTTTTATTTGACCCTTCCACGGTTGCTGAAATCGGCCGTGGATTATCGAATTATTTCGGTTCCCCTAATAATTACCTATTCTCTACAACAGATGACATTTTCTTAACTTTTTCTATTTTTCTTTTAAATGTATGATACGGATAATTTGTTGTTAACAAAGTCAATTAGATATTAACAAGAAGTTCGATAGTTTACCCAAAATTAATAATACCATTATCAGTATTTTGAAATTAAGGAATACCATTGTACGCGTCGTCGTGCAAAATTACCGGTGTTACTTTATATGCGCTCGTTTCTCTGTTTGTGGATGTATATTTTGCAGTTATGTGAATATTGAACATCATGCTAATATTATTTCTGGGTGACCTCTTCTTCAGAAAAACCTGCAGAATACACGATTGTGAAGCATATGCGCTTCTAATAATAAACATTTTACAAATATCTCAGAATATTCGTAGCAAGTATGATCGGACAGTTATTTTTAAACTCTCATAGCCAGTTACAATTATTCAGAATCAAAAATAATTTTAATTTGAGATAATGGTTAAATCAGGATACTCTCATCTGTCTTGTATGACAAGAATGAAACACCTAACGCTCTTTCAGTTCATTTTTGGAGAAACGCACATTTTTTTTTTAGAAACTGAGGACGGTAGAACAATTTGGATTACGCATTCATCTTTTGGAAAGTAAACTCTAAAGGAATTACCAAATGGTTATTACAAACTTAATCAAAGGTTAAAATTTATTGAGCAGTGCACCCTAAAGCTATATGTTCCCATATAAAATTCATTTAATCAGTGATACCAGAAATTAATAATTAAACCTTCCAACTTATTTTCGTTCTTTCTATTTTTATTAAGAAATCATGCTCTGGGCAATTTGTTACTAACAGTTAACTTAATATCTCTTACATTCTTTGACTGCAAACTTAATTGGCTGTTTAATAATTAAGTAGCAAATTCTACTTTCTGTTAGTTAGTTTATGTAATTACTTTCTAAATCATTGTCACAGTTATTATTATTTGAAATAATGAAATATTCAAAGACAAGATTTTTCTTTCTCGATACCACATTTATCACTTTTATGTTTAAAATGTATCTATAACCACACATTAAGATTTCGTATCATTATCCATTCTGTTCATAATCCACTCCCTACCTCATTCGATTAATATTTATTATCCTATTTACACGGAAAATATGTATATAAGCATACGTTTGCATATACTTAATGATAGACATATGGAACACGTAAATTTGACGGAATGTTTGCTCCAATTATATGGTGTCAACAGATTCAGTTAACTTACACTAAGACGGTTGATATAATATATAATTATTATTAAATTACATTAATATTCAAAAAAGTCACGTGGTTTCCTTTACCTGTGAATTTGCAGGTGTCCTGCTATTTCTGAAGTATACAGGTAGCGTCCATGAACCTAGTGTAAAACATTGCCAAAAGTGAAATTATCATCTCACTGTTCCATTTCAATATTACTCCACGAAGATTTCCAATTTAGCAAAGCCTTTCGTAATGGACACCACTCACACCATCCGATACTCGTCCCTCATCGTTCTCCATTAAAAAATTTCGTCCCTCCTCATTTTTCCAAAAATTTTATAGCAAAATATCTCATCTGTTTCTCCCAGACATGCTCTTCTACTGCACATTGTTATATACAGCCTCAGACGGTTCTTCATCGCTATTCCAGTTCAGATTTCGTAACCTATTCTCGTAATTCAACCCGTCTATGATCTACTTAGCCAACCACGCCGAAATAAGTCAGGACAAAGAGGATTGACTCTTCTTGCACAGGCATAATCGGTAGAGTAGCGCGGTACGATCTAGCCGCAACGAGTTCAGGAAACGCGAAGGAGGAACGTATCGCTGGTGGTCAAACGTGCGAGTCTTATAAGCCTTATTTCATCTCAATTTCAGCAGAACGACTTACAACGAACTTTGCTCGTAGGCGTTCACGTGCTTGTCAGAAACGCGCATGCTGGAATCCTCGCCTTAAGCGTGGATTCGAACCTGCACGTAGAGCCTCGTACGTCGAACATGCTTTCGACTCTGATAAATAAAATACGAATCAAGATGGATTCTAAATATCTGCACTCTACTGGCGTCGTTATAATGAGAATAATAATCTGCAGTTCTATATATAGCGTCTATTTATAATTTCCTTTCCTTCCTCAAACAAAACTTTTAGCATCGAATAGCGTTTCGTTATAGTAGGAGCACATAATGGTGAATGGAAGAAAAATTGTCATGGTGCAAAAGATACATAAAATTGGATTTGGCTATGGTATTAATGAAGAAGGTGGCGCACATTCAGAAAATGTGTGAATAAGAAGTCGTAGATTCCACGAATCGCACATTATAGTAAAAATTCATTTGAAATTAGGGTAAACTGGTACTACGGGATGAAAAGTCATACGAAGGAGAGTGAAGTGACTTCGCTAATTAGAAGAATCTAACAAAACAAACCATAGTATGTGTAGAAGTTTAATTACAATATGCAGATATAATTAAGGTAAATATGCATTATAATATTTATGTAAGTTACAGGAAACGTATATCATTATAAACATTTGAGAACCGGATGTGCCTCGTTTCAAAAATATGAGTGAAAATGAGGTCAAAATTAATCTATATGTTATACATTTGTTTATATAGATCATATTGTTTAACCACTCATTCAAAATTTTAGCTATATTTTTAAAATGAAATATTCACTCAACATCTACAATCTTCCTATTATATTCCCTTCTTTACGTAGTATTCACATAATTCCATAAGTATCTTCAGTGCTACAGTATAACTTAAAATTATTCTTCTCCAGTTACTCTCACGAAAAATTTATCAACACTTTGCACATTACTTGTACCCCTAGAACAATTTCACTGATCTGCAATTTATTATTTATCTTTATCTTCAGTAACCAGTAACAATGGAAGCACTGAATAAGACAGGATTTCAAGGAAACTTGCAAATAACTTTAATTTCTTTTTTTTCGAAACAATGTTCTTGTTTCAAAAATACCTTCCAGTGCTGGCATTTGATTGGATTCGCTGTATATTGAGGAAATGAAAATGTTTTCAAAGTACAAAGGGTTAATTGTTATTTCCGTTATTGTAACGGACAAGATTCACCCCTGCCTTACTACCTGTTTTTCAAAAAATTTATTCGCTGTATCTTGCTGAGTCTAATTCTGCAGTCACTGGGTATCTGTCTAGGTATCGCTAAACAATAAATTGGTTTTAATCGATTCTCCGACAGGATCCTCTACGTAGATTTATGATTCGGTTACCGTATCTGAGGGCAATAAAGCGTATCGAGATTTCGACCTTCCAGCAACACACTGTACCGAAGAAACGGTACCACTCCAACTTGGTCATAGTTGAGCGAAGGATGGTAAACGAATATGCATCGAGGGGTTTCATGGAGGTGATATCTAAACGCAGTGGTCGATTCCACGCGGGCTGGTGAAACGAGAATGTGGAACAAAATGTAGAATGAAATGTGCTATTCTTCCATTTTATCGTTTTCGAATAGCGGACGTTTGAAAGATTTGAAAGGCTTGAAAGGATTCAATGACCAATGCTTATATGCGCCGTGAAATTTTGACTGTGTCTCGGTTTTACAGTTATTCGGCTGTTAACCATTGGGTATGCGCGCCTCCTGTCTAGACATTGTTTGCTTTACTAATAAATTGATGGAAATTCTATGGACTTATCTACCGATGTACCTGTGCCTCGTGTTTTTTCCATTTTTGTTAGATATTCTCGGATGCGTGTGCTTCATAAGGGGGTTCTAGGCGTAAAATTGATGTGCGGAGATTTGTACTATTGTCTGTTGTTTCATATTACAGCTTCCGAGCAACAACGTATACCTGAACAAAGTATACTTATTATATCAAGCAATTTAATGAAAATGGATAAGTACAGGTAATCCTGCTCTTACTTTAATAATAAGCGTCAATAATAATTTTGTTCCAAAAAGAGTATGTTTTAAATAATTATAAAAACGGAAATCAGGATTTTGTTATTTTAAAGTGTTTAGTAGTTCTAACGTTAGGTTTTATTATATTTGACCCGAATTCCAGATATAAAATTGATATAACGGAAACTATATAAATGTATGTTAACCTTGGTTTTGAGGTATAGATAATTTCGTATATCAATAATTATTTATTTCGATATTATTTGGTGATATGCATCCTTCTTAAGGATCTATTCGGTCCGAAATTACGGTACTTTCAATAATTGCTCTCATATCTGTGACGTTTTTGTGAAAACCATGGATGTTATAATTTTAATGTAAATATGCATTATTTGATTTTTCAGTTTCGTATTTTTAGTACCTTCTGCAAGGCATATCATGTTAGACTAAACGATTTTTGTGATTCAATAGGTATGTATGTATCACGAGAAGAGTCCAGAAATATCAAATTCCCTTAACTTTCTAAATTTGACATTTCTTATTGGTTGATTGATAATATTTTAATATTTGAATGTAATATAATTAATATTCTAGTATTCTAGTACCTAATCATAGCCTTGTGCTTTAAGAGGCAAAAGTAAAAATCAATTAAAGTAGAAATAACTTATTATGTGCAAAGATGTAAATTTCTTAGTTTCTTATGAAATTGCTTTTAATTGGTAATATCCTACGCATTTGAAGAGGCAAAACCACATATTGAACTTCTAAATTAAATTTAAAGACGTGAAATTGATAAGTGATATATTAAATTTAAAATCCTTTTTCCTGCGGAAGAATGGCTTATAGTATTTTCCTCCTCTCTTTATTTATAATAAAGAAAACATTTTTTTATCGTGAATAATATCCAGTATAAAATGCATTCATCAGATTTGAAATCGAACTTTCTCACACTAAGTGATATTTTGTAGAAATAAAACAGTGGTATCATACCAAACTTTTCTGCAATATGTTGATTCCCTGATTATTGTGGTTTATTGTAGCCAACCTTCGTTCTTCTGTACTTAATAAATAAATCGGTGCATTAGTACACTTTTGGCAGTAGATTAAATATAATTCCTGCAGTTGTTGATGAATGTTTATAAAGACGTAGAGCAAGGACTGGAGTTATAATAATGGCAAAATTAACCTAAGCTGAAGGTAACACAAATGTTTAATAAAATCAATATCTGAGTCTTTGCTCCTCTAGTATTACTAGTATGGAACGAGATTTTCCATATAGAACAAGTTTTCATTGTATTAATTAGTAATACGTTTAGTAACAGCAGATGAGAGTAAAATTCCTCTGGAGAGGATATGAATTATTTAATTTTAATTAGCAAACAACTTTATTAAAAATTCCTTTTTAAATAAGTAACTGGAGTAATAGGAATAATAAATAACGGAATAAAATATTAATTTTGAAAATGAAGTTTTGAAATATTTTCTGTAATAGCAATTATGCCTTAGCGTAGTATTAGTTGAGATAATTGTGATTCCGTTGAAAGGATTCTGAAGTTAGTGAAAAATGAGTCCTGTTACAAAAAGGGAAGGCGAATTGTTAATATTTCGTCCCACCTGCTAATTATGTCTGGTTTCAAATCTCATGTTTTAATACAATCTAATTGTATACCCTGGTAATTAATCTTGGCACTGGTACTTACTGGCATAGTTCATTAATAGGCTTTAGAGGAGATCCATATTTTCACTGAAAAGATTGTCCCCATTTTTAATTATCATATATAAACTTCAAACCTGCGTTCTATATCTTATTATTTTAAATATCTTTCACTAAAACTTTTCATTAATTCTATGTACCAAGTGTCAGAATAACTTTAATCACGATAATAAATAATTAAATATTCGACGGTATAATTAAATTGGAGCACACGCATACATCACATTTTGAAATAATTCAATTTTCCTTTCTACCTTCTTCCTAAATTTCATCGTTACACATATAAAATTGAAATATGAAATACAATAGATTGCGACTTAAAAATATCATGCATATTAGTATTACTGATAATATAAGCAGTAATTTAGGATTATTCGTTAATATTTATTTGCTGTTATAATACATTCTCCTTTTCCTTTTTATTTCCTATATACTCATTGTAATTTCTTATTACAATATCTGCGAATGACTAGATATCCAATATTTATTTCCCAAATAACTATCTCATTATCATATTTGTCGAAGCTTAATTACCGTCTACAAATACAACCTACAACGGTCAAAGTGGATGTCCTCCATGGTGATCACCATATCTCTAGAGAAAAATGTAGAGGTTTCAGCGAAAGTAGAATATCATTCGCTTTTCTTCATCTGTTTGATTAAAAAAATTACGAATATGTACCCTTAACCCCTTCGGTACGGAGCAATTGGCCACGGTAATACGTTCGTTGTACGAGGAAGTCTTTCTTAGGGGTGACTGCACTGTACGGCAGCGTCAGCCGCGAAAGCGCGATAGCCTAAACCAATCCTCGGCCGGAAGCCGTTTTTGACAGAACCTTATCTCGTGGATTAGACGGAAAAGCAAACAAAACAGGCTTGACGCTTAACGTTTTAAAATCGCATTTATTTCTTACCAGTATATTAAGTAATGTAAATGGAATTGATATAAATAGCTTGTCGTAATATCACAAAGCTGAAATAAATAGTTAAACTAATAGTGTAACATAATAAATTACAAAACTTATAGCATAATATAATAAATGACAAAACTAATAGTATAACTTTGTGTGATAGTTCACATTTAGGTACACGGTCTGTCACAAACAAAGGGATGAACTGAATATCGGAAATGTCATATCACGGAGTAACATATATAATGGAACAATTAGAGCAGCTGGAATTTTAAACAGAGGGCAGTGAAGTAATGCGTACTATGGAGAGTAATCATATCCACATAACCTGCCATAACTGCCGATTTTAGGCGGTGTGGCCGTAGTACCCAGAGAACGTTTCGTGGACGCCGCCGATAGGCGATAGTGTGACACGCAGATCCTTCCGTGGATGCCGCCAACAGGCCACGGCTGTACACAGGAAACGTTTCATGGCCGCCGCCAATTGGCAGCAGTAGTACACACGGAGCGTTCCGTGGATGCCGCCATAAGGTGTCAGCAGTACCGAAAGGGTTAGTATGCACTATTCATCAACATGCTTTCATTCCCATTCATTAGTTTTGTACACTTTACACCGATCCATTTCACCCTCGTTTCGCGTGTAATTCTTCGTATCTCTAATATTCTAACTGACTTTATGACAGAACGAATATGATAACATTGGAAAAACCTGTAACTCGTGTTCCGGTATAAGGAGTGTTAAAAATCAACGTTTAAATTCCATTTTAATTATCACATTTTTGATTCCATTTCCTCCCATCAGATTTATACGCGTTTCAAAATTTTCAATTTATACTATCCAAATAAAATTTGAATACGAACTTAAATTGTTAATATTACAACCAGAGATGTTAATAAATATTAATTATGAACAGTTTAGCTTTGCTTGAACAGATAGCAGTGTCTTAAATGCTAAATAAGTTAAGAAAATAAAATTTAATAAAACACAAATAATTAAGTTAGACGTAAATGAATAATTATTTAAGGGAATAAATCGAGAATGGAATAAAGGAAATTTACGACACAAATGACGGGAAATAAATGTTTAGGGGATTAGGTGTTATTAGTATATTTTATTTGCCAAGCATAGGGATCTCGATGAATAATAAACGATACGCAGGTGTATCTTCAGCGTCGAATTTATAGTGCAAAACACACGCTCATTTTTCGCCTCAGATTCTTCGCCGTGAAGTGTCCTCGAAGATTCTCCAAACCCTATCAATGGAACATAACCTGCCAAACACCCAGCTGAAAGTGAACGCGCACTGACTTCCAGCAATTCCTTAACTGCACCAATTCGCGCGATTCCATTTCTTTCTCACCAACTCCTCGTGCAATGTCAAGGCGAAAAATCCTTTCGAATGTACCGATAAAAGTTCCTTAATATAAATTAATGTCAATACTTTTTGATTTTAGAAATTTATTTTTAAAAGTCGTATCGATCGAGGATATGTTTCAATGGAGCATCGCTACAGGAACAGCTGTTCCTTTTGAATAGCATAAAAATTCCAACTTCAATCTGGAAATAATTGGACATCCTTTACACAAGAAAAACTAGTAATTTGCGAACTTTTTAAAATTAATTTTTGGAAAGGAGTAGGGAGGGAGTATAGTATATTATTGTGTAGAGCAGAAGTAGATATTTAGAAAAATTGGACACAAAAGACACACGAATCACGCAAAATTTTTTAGCAAGAAATAGTCAAATATTGTGTAATTATATTCAATATTCTTGATCCGTTAAGGAATTGAATTAAGAATTCGATGGGTGCCTACAAAATAATAGTCAGAAATAACTATGAATACTAATTAATGGCGAAGTTGTTTAAAAATTAAGTGACAAATGAATTAATATTTAATGTAAACATTAATAATAATTAAGATGCAATGAACTAATATTTTCAATCATTTCCTAGAATGGAATTACCTTCGATGGGCATCGTTCGATACTATTCATAACAACATTCTTTGTCCATAACGTTGAGTAATGACGAATTTTGAACAAGCCATTTAGCATAGTAATTTCAATATTTAGAAGAATAATTAAAAATTTCTTCTTTACCGTTTTTCTACTTTTCAGTCTTAAATTCGTCGATTATCCATGATTTTCAATTTTTTCCCATAAAAGGACGATACTTCTTCCGATTCGTGACAATATTCCTTATCCACAATGTTGAGTAATGACGAATTTTATATCAGTCATCTATGGCATGGTGATTTCAATATTAAAATGATTAGTTCAAGATTTCTCCTAGAAGAAGTGAATTTCATTCATTGCATCTGGAACTCCATAAGAACTTCTCGACTATAAATTTGTCGATTATCCTCGTTTCTCAATTTTTTCCAATAAGGGGACAATATTCCTCACCCTTATTGTTGAATAGTGATGAATTTTGAAGCAGCCATATAGAGCATATTGTAGGATACCATCTCAGAAAGAAATCACGAATCTACAATTACCAACAAAAACAACTTATAAACCGATCAATACTTCCTAGAAGCAAAGGGAAAAGCTATTTTGGGTAACAAAATTAGGTTGCGTATTCCCTACCGGGAAGTGAAACGTAGATTAGGAAAAGCATAAAAGCGTGGCCCCTGACCAAAACAGATTCCTCAGAAATCGATTGTAAATTAGAGTACGTCTTTGTGTATTTTCATTCCGTTTTCCTGGAGCTCCTTTTCTTAGTGGAAATAGTTTTGTGAGCTTTGAGCGTGTCTTATTCCGTTCTTGATGTTTTGTCAACTTTTGGTGTCTCAAACCCAGTTTTCGCCAACCTGCGATGGTAATTTCAACAACATGAAGATTAATTCCTGATTTCTTCGTGAAAAAAAGAATTGCTTTCCTTCCACTTGGTATTCTACTACAACTTCTCAGTTCTAAATTCATCGATTGTACACCGTTCTCGGTCTTCCCTTACAGAGAAGCAATCCTCCTTAGGCTCTTTCTATATTATCCCCTAACGTTCCCTGTCCTCGTCGCGGAAGTTCGGCCCAGTTACAGGGATCACAGCATGCCAAATCGCGCGGAAGCTTCTAAAGCGCGCCATTAAATCAGCGCTCACATTCCCTTATCCCATGTAGGACTGTCGTTAACGAGAATTTATCCGTCGTTTCTTACCGCTTGAATATGAATCAGGTAAGCAAAGGTCGCGGAAAGGTGGATCACATGGTCCAGCGGGCAGGTAGCTCCAACATTCTCCCAAGCTCTACGCAGCCCTAAATTGTTCCAGCTTTGAAATCGACGTTACCGTCCATTGAATGTTCACTGCCGGGATTATATGGCACTTGGAGATTAACTTTATTCGGCCGTATTAATGGGATCCATTTGAAATCTGTCTGTTCCGCAGTGAACTCCTATCATTACACATTAAATTGCAGAGATTTATCGTTCATTTATGCACAAGTTGTGGGAGGAAATAAAACTGTAATTGCAAGCAGAGGGTGTTTTTTTGTTTTTTTGTTTATGAAGTGATCTTAGAGGCCTTTAGATTTGAATAGGGAACTAAATATCGCATAGAATGGAAGGGTTGTACTACACATGCCATGAATGCTCCTGTGACTGACTAATGAAAATTTTGGAAAAATGATCTGAATGGAGTTACTGGAATATTGACCATATTAGAGGATTAGAAGAGAAATCGTGATATTAAGCTAATAAGCAATTTTTAATTTAATGTTCGAGTATAGACATTTAGTCCGTTGTAGGTTTGTTATTAAATGGAAATGTTTTTCATTCGTGTAGTTATAAGGAATGGCAGAAGATATATTTGTCATCTGTTATTTATGATTAGGTAGAAGTAAGTGGGAAGGTATTGGAAAATATCATGGAAGATAAAGATGAAAATGGAAATGTTATATTTGATATGAGAGAATCTCTAAATTTTACTTTTTACAGGTATCGATAGTTTTCAAAAAATGAATGGGAAGTTATATATAAATCACTTTCTATTTTTATCTTCCCAGTCTTTGCTATAACTTCTTTTGTATTAGAGGTATAATTAAAGTACTTCTAATTTGCTCATTGCTTCCTCTAAATATTCGTTACGTAATTAATACAATATTATTATAAGGATTACGAACCTTCCCATTTTCCTTCTAAGTTTCTTATAAAGCAGTGTAATCTTACAAGCTTTCATTCAAATATGACATTAAGAATCCAGTAGAGATAGTTTAGAGGCTAGAAAAGTTTTGTGTACAATATTTTATCGTAATCCTACGTAAAACTGCACCTAAATACGGTATACATGAACAACATAATAACATCATTCCGTCTGAATAAAACTCAAAATTAACAGTTCCAGAAAGAGTTACTTGCTCTGATCGATCCAATTATTTGCAGATACGATAAAGTATTGCAACTCCAACTATCGTATCTAATAAACATCATAATGTTAATATTTCCCGAGAAACTGCCTCTAAATTCGGAAAATTTGGGATGAGGAGTTTTCAAAATCGTCGAAACAAAATGGACATGCATATTCATGGAAATAAGCGATGAAGCAGAAGGCTCTAATTAATCATTCCGCGAAGCCTGGCGCGAACATATTCATTTGCAGCTGTCTAACGTATTCCAGTCACTCATATTTCTTCAAATCGCGTGTCAATTCGCGCGTTCTTCGCACAGCGGGAGTAACAAATAATACACGCGCCGTTTCGTTTGAAAATCGCGGGAAGGAGACGGCGGATTGGGCTTTGTTTAATAGCTAACGTCACTATTTCGTAGAGTGGAACACGCGTGCCGGAAACCATACCGCTCGCGTGCGTGCAAGGGTAACCGGAACAAATAATTAAAATCACCGCACTTATGGAGCACCTTGACATATTCCTAGTCGCTGGCTCGCGTCGTATTTATTAGACTCGCCGTTCTACAATGGAAAATTACCCTTTCGTTTGCGGTCGCTATGCGTTCCATCGCGAAGACATTATTATATTCAGCAGGGTATTTGCATCAAATTCATTTTTATAGAGATAACTGAATGTCTAGCTACTTGTTTCTCAGTTCAATGACTTTTCATTGCATGCAACCAGGTGCAAAAGTTTATCGAAGCTACCGTCGCCGTTGAGCAGTTATACCTTTGCGAGGAGATATGGCAGAGTAACCTTTGTGGGCTTCATATAAGGGGTAAAGCATTACTTATTTATTTATTAATTAATTTATTTGCACGGGATAAGCCCATCAGGAAAATTACAGGAATATTATATCAGTGAGGAATAAAATTTAAGGTAACGGAGAAAAATAAAAATAAAAAAAAGGAAATGAAACGAAAGATAAAGATATACTAACATACAAACAGAAGATATGTGTATAAGTACAGGAAGAAAGAAGCTTCTACATAGAGGTGCGATATAGTAGCTGTTTTATAGAGTGAAGGGATTGGAAAAATAGATATAGGGTAGGATAAGTGTTGCTAACATTAACAATCATCCTGTCAATGCTTGCGTAGTACGCAAAAGCGGTTTTATGTTGTCGTTTATGAAGAAAGCTGGATCGTCTTAAGTAAAATCTTGGAAGATTGGTTGAGAATTTTTCCAACATGTCAGAATAATTTACAGAGCCAATGAGCACTTTATAATCCAAAAGGATATCAGAGATTTCTCTCCTTCTTTCAAACGTCGTTAAATTGAGTAGTGAGGGTATGAATTCACAGGTATGACAGGAAACTGACTTGGGTTGCCCAATATGTTGTGAAGCAAAACGTAGGAACACGTATCATATTTTTCCTAAAGTGCTAGTTTGCAATTTAGAGTAAAAAGCCAGATTCTTAGAGTTTTGCGTTGGGCAGATATGATTACTGTTTAATTCATAGCTTTGATACACGTTTGTCATTAAATTGCATTGACTTGTGTAATGGCAATCAATGCTTGTTATACTGAATTAGCTAGGCTAGTTGTATTCCATTCACTACTTTGAAACAGTGTTATATTGTCATTTGGTCGTAACCTTGCCGTCGTTATGAATTTTAGTTTATTGAATAAATTTTTTATTCTTGGCCGGAATAGTTAAGAATTACAAGATTTTAAGAAGTTCTACATTTTGAGAGACCTATTGAAAACGTTAGGATAAAAATTTTGTCACAAGTAGACTTAGAAATTGAAAGCAATCCAATGTTTATTTATTTCTACATCTTCCAATAATATATGAATTTTGTAATGCAACTTTCTGTATTATGTCATTATAATATAGTTTGCACTTGATAGAAATCTGTTCATATTGTCCCTAAAGGATGGATATAAGTATAAAGATATTTACAAATTACGTAAAAATAAATTTCCCAATAACCACAGTATTCGAGTTATAATTCTAGCACATTTCATGGTGAACGTCCATTTACTTTTCACAGCATTTAAGCAAACGTATAATTATTCCTCAATTACTATCTTTCCGCTAGAGTTATCATTATCAAGAATTGATTCTCTAATTTAAGTTACGATTATTTATACGAATTTCATCGAATTATGGCCATTATGAAATGTGAGATTGTCAACTGATAACTCGTTCAGATTAATTTGTATCCCGGTTAAATCGAGTTTATTCCGCTTGCTTCAAATTACCAAATTGAATTGTATTTCCTCGTTTTTTTATGAAAATTATTGAACATTAGGAAAGAAGGATAAGCCTATGCATTTCCCAGCAGTAATTCTGTTCAACAATTTCCTACTGAAATTTTATTGGAATGCTTGGTTATGAAATATGTGTGGCCCACAACGTGAATAGTATCATTGTACGTAATTGAAGCAAAATTAAGCTACAGTTAACTTAAGAAAATAATTCTGGACAGCTAATAATAGCTAGCGTTAAAACTTTTAAATGTAATAATTAAAATAGTAAATGAAGGTGAAAAATGTGTTTTCTGGTGCTGATATAACAACTTCAAAAATGTAATGAAATACGTTTCAGGAAGAAAATGTATGGTTCTGCTTTTGCGTGCGCAAACTTAGAATAAATTAGAATTACTTTGGAAAATTGGTCGTAATATGTGGAACAATGTGAAGTAACGTACAGTTAATTTAGTGTTCATTTACACGGTGAGAATTATGATAAAATAAAAGAAGCTGAATTTAAAATGGATATTCCCAAACGAAACAATATAGAAACATTAGCAATGGTAAAGGATATTCACATACGAAAGGTATCAACGGAAAAATTGTTCTTGCGATCCAAACACTTACTGCGACGAAAATCAGCGTGTAATCTACACAGAAGTATCAGGATAATAATACAAAAAGAATGACAATCGTGAGAGTAAAGGGCACAAACTGAAAACCCAGGAAGACTCCATACTCGAACCGGGAAAAGTGATATAAAGTTAATTGCAATGTTAACATGCTTGTTTAGCTAAAGTACCGATTATAAGATAATAACGGTACTAGAAGTACCATCACGTGAGAATTGTAAATGAAATACTCCTGACTTCCTATTTCCATTCCACCATAAATTGCATCAACCGTATTCCATGAGTACATACATGAAAAGATTGGAATTGCTACGTGCTCATCGACAAGAAATTTCCAAGCGCAAGTGGTTAATACACATAAGCGAGACACTCAAAGCAACAGCGTGACGAATGGACCATCACTGGAGCGTGAAGAGCGAGGATCGTGGGACGAGGAAAGCGTGATTTGCGCGCGAGCGGGACCAAGCCCCCTCCCCTGCAAAAATGGCTCCCTCGTTCGCTTTGGTCCGGTTGCAAACTGTGCATCCAGAAACGGGACGCGTCATTGCGGCCTTTAAAGGTGGCTTTGGCGTTGCAAATGGAAATGCTCAGGTCTCGCGACCAGGGGCAGGATGATGCAGTGGATTGGAAGCTGGCCAAGTATGTATACACAAAGCGCTCGACACCGCGTACGTTGCTGCTTCTCCGCACACCCGTATTATATTGTAGCCGGGGTTATCGGTGTGGCATAATGAAATTCCCCGCTCTTCGAATCACTAAGCTGCGTGCATTCGCGTATCGATGGCGAAAGCAGGCAGCATGTAAAACGCATTGCAACCTAAACTGACCGCTGCTAAATATAATCATATAACTTAGGGATTTCAGGATTGATTGATTGCGTATCTTGAATATCTGATTCGCCGACCATTCATTTTTCTCGTGCAACTACAAAGGGAGGTGTGCGTTACTTTGATGCAGGCACTTTGGAATTACGGTTGAGGACGCGTTAGTTGATTTTTCGTTGTTTCCATAAAATCCTGACGACTTCAGCTATTGTCTGATGTGGATGCGTGGTGATGCTTATGGTTATTACATGTGCTTGGTGATTGTTATTATATGGTTTGGGAATTGCGAGAAATCGGTTTCAATCGAATTGCTATTTGTATGTGTCTACCAATGGGAAATACTGGACATTCTTGGGAGTCGAAACGAGAATGACGTCTTCATTTTTTGGTATTTGGATACGATTGGTTGCATATGTTTTGGTGAATTTTAATGAGATGATGAATGAATCGTAAAAGCGAAAACAATATTTGGAGTATGGAAAGTAACTAATTTTCAAGCGATTATTCTGAATATACGTTTTAACGGAGTATTTTCAACTTGAAGCATTGTCAAATGAGAAATTTTTTAACCATGTTGGGCGGTGGAAGTCGACACATTTAATGATTTTTTTGGGTGTTGGCGCAATTGGTTAATGGACGTTATGTCTGGAAAAGTAGCAGTGAAAGGTATTTCAATTTGGAGTATTTATTCTGTGATAATTTCATGTCCTGTGCCTATGATTCCAATAGGTTATTCTTCCTGTGTTGTACATAATGAGATGGTAGATAAAAATGGAACAATTTTGAAGATTTCTTGAAACTTAGATAAGTTCGAGGGATAGATAAAGATAGATAAGATTGGCGGGAAATACCTACATATTTTTAAAAATTTGGGTTTGTTTATGTGATTGGCAAGTGCAACAAATTGGTAACGAAATATTTATTGCGTAATAATTAATAATTAAAATTGAACGTAAAAAAGTTTCATAGTACATCAGAAACACGATTAACAATAAATGTGCACGATAAACTTAATTCGACGACACAGAGGCGAAAGATATTCCACACAATGCTAGGGCCACTTAGTGTCAAACAACATCTTTTCCAACGAGTCATACATATTTCTTTGAAAAATTTTATGAATTTTCCAGAGATGAATACAAGTTAGAGTACACTTTAACAAATTAGACGCTGTATTTAAAATCGAAAGCCATTTTACAATTTTCCGTTATGTTCTCACAATCAGTCCAAAGAACTGTGTCCAAAATCTAATAAAAAGACGGAAAGAAATACCCCTTGAGCGGACAGTAATACAGACAGATTCGCGTGTGTTTCCTTGAAATATTAATGCCAGAATTTCGCTTTCGGTCGCAAAGAAAGCCTTTCAAACGTCATCAAATGTCTCATGCTTGGAAAACCCGTTTCGCGTAACGTTGCTTGAAGATCAGTTGATCACAAATGAATATGATTCCAAGAGGCGTATTCACAATCATCAAACTCTACTTTATCCTGCACAGTGTGTCCGCGATTTCGATTTGATTATTTGCCACTGATATCTGATAATTTGGAAGAGTCATTCATTAAAAGCTTCCCCGAAATGGATTACAGATCATGCTGCAGTTTAAACGAACTTCGTTAATCTCCGGATGAGCAATCAATTTACCCCGGCTAAGATTCCGCCATGTATGACTTGGCAAATCGATCCTTTCCGAGATTATGAAGAATTAGACAAACAGGGGATAATATTGAACTAAACATAGGCGATAAAAATATAAGCCTTTACGCGATATTATTAATAGGAGGAAATCTGTTATCAAGCAGAAGTGACCGATGTTAAAATTATTTGTTATTAATTACTCTACTGTTCCTTTTGGAAATTTCTTTCGTATCAAGAGGTGTAAAATGTGTTCCTTTAAACTAGATAATATTAGGTGAAATTTAGAGGTTGAGTAAATGATTTGAATTTTTGCGTTTATCATTAGACACTCGTGAAATTATTATTATTTTTATAATAAAAGTTGTTCAAATATTCTTTGTTATTATGTGAATTTTACTATCTTAGAACGGTTCTTCTCAAAGAATAGAATTTGTAATTGCAACACCAAGCAATTCAATATATGTCATTAGAAACGATTATGTTTTTCGTGAGTATACAGTTTGCACGATCACAGTAGTCGAATTTTATGCGATAGCCGAAAATTTCAAAATATGTTGGGTAGCGGAATTACATCATGCTGGCAAAATAAGCAAGAAAGGAAAACAATGTGCTTAAATGTACAATGGAAAACAAGTTGAAAAATTAAATAGCTTTGTTACTGTCTAGATTGTGGTGATCGTTGGCTGTCATCACCGCTGTTTCTCTGACTTATTAATGTACTCTCGCATTGAATTGTACTATTCGCGGTATCGTATTGGACATAATGGATTTTGGGTTATTTCATTGTCTGATATTGTATTCTATTGCGTGCGTTACCGCGTTGACGCCGGTGACAGAGATCAATATCGGCTCCGTGGGGCAGTGCCCGAAATCACTGTCTACTCCGTGGGGCAGTGCAGCGCCAGATTATACTGTTCAACATAATACCTACGCGGTAATAAAAACTATGCGATGCATATTGGTCTCGACTAGCTAAAAAGGAATTTAAATTCGGCTTTTTCGTCAGCCTCAGCTTTTCAGAATATAGTTTTTGAAGAAAACTGCAATTTGTCAACTGTGACTTCAATTTATAACAAAACTACGAGAGCTACGCGATTCCTGATGGGTTCAATAAAATCCGCGCACATCATTTAATATACCTTACGCAGATCTGATGAGACGAGTTCTGGGTCTAATTTTGAAAGACCCCTTTTAATTTTTCTCAAAATGAAGAGGTCTGGCGTATACTGTGACCATCGCAAGCTACACTGTGAAAATTTTACTATCAGAAACATTTAAGGTAAGGATCATGCGCGGCGAAAACTGTGTTAGGAAGCAGTACAAGCATTAGTAGTAGATTATGTTTCGTGCGATCGGAAATTGCGTAGAACCCCGACAGATGATTAGTAGGCCCTGGCACTTGAGAGACTGTTAACGTGCTGTAAGGAGTAAACCTCTGATTTGCGAGTTGGTGGACCTCCGTACTAGAGCTTTGCTTCCAGGGTCGCAGAAGAAAGATTTACTACCGGGATAAGTGGCCAAGGACCATCGGGAGATTTTCTAGAACTCGGCTCCCTTTCCCTAGGTTGATAGCTGGCCTCAGGTTGCGCGAACTTTGACCTGCCACTGGCCTTCCGCACCCCACATAGAAGTTCATGGTCGCCCACGCATTATGAGTGAAATCAGTGACTTTTGGGAAAGCGAATACGCCCCAGACAACAATTTTTAAATATAGTGTGCGGCCCAGTAGTTGGGTTGAATATTGAGAATTTAGAATACAACGTGTGGTTTACTGAGGGTTTAGATTTGCCAGCAAGTGAAGAAGAGCGTAGTTAGTGTGCATTGCAGGTATTGTGGGCTGTGCGATGATTCTATTAGGTGCGAGATGGGTACAGTTCTGACATTACGAGTTTCCTGAGCACACATTTCTTTGAGTAAATGTGAATGTAGACAAAACTGTCTCTTCTCCTTGAAAGGCGGTAACGTTATTCTGTTTTAGTTCTTGTACATCTAAATAATAGATAAATTCGTGGATAACAAATTAGTCATTCGGTTGGTGAATCAATCATTGGAATTAGGAGAAATGTGCCACGTTCGCAAATACCCTCAAGCTCTTGAGACGAGGCAAGCAATGACAGGGAAGCGTTAGATAATGAACTGATGAAAGTACCACGGAAAAGGATGATTTCCACTCGGATTTAGAGGAAAAGGATCTCGATGACGTGTGGCATGAAATAAACGGAGGAGGTGCAGCCACGAGTGGATATTGGGAAGAAGATGAATTGTTAAATGATGACATGGACAGCGACGATCACGTTTTCTTGTATATGTTACTCGTCACATTCTACATACTAGCATGGTCATTGGGGAAACGAATAAATATGTCTTACAATGCATGAGCAACTCTGCATCTAGCAGCAGAAGACAACAACGGGCCTGGATGCCTGTTACAAAAGTAGAAATGAACACTTCCATTGGTATCCTGCTTGCCATGGATGTAGTTCGTCTATGTGAAATTTGATAATATTGGCATTGATGGTAGCATTATTATTTGAGGGCCGCTTGCTATTTACCGACAGCTTTTATACGAGTTTGCTTTAGCCGAGGACCATTTGCAAAAAAGAACTTTCACTTGTGGGACTTTAAAAATGAATCAAAATTTCTACCGCGGCAGACAAAGCAGAGGCAACATCGGAGTTGCCTTATTAGCTTGCAAAATCGCAGACGTGATAAGTTTTTTAAATCCACAGACAAAAGACCAGCAAGTATGTTAACTACATCAAGAGATCACTGGTGTATCGTAGTTCGTGGGAAAAATAATGAACTAAAGCCAGACACTCTTTTTCTCATATATATATAATGCAGTTAAAAAGGGGTTGATTAATCCGAGCAAATCTCTTCGCAATTATAGTTGTTTGCGCAGAACCGTAAAATGGTACAGGAAAATTGTAATAAAATTAATATGCGGGATGTCCCTCGTGAATTCATGGCATACTTACAGAAAATGGGGTACTAAAGGTATAGAAATTTTAAAATTTTCGAAGCAATTATTGTTTACCTTTTAACTATAATGAATCCCCATAGCGAAGAAACGCCAAGCGATAATGAATTACTGTCAAAGAAATATTCGCGTTTTCTGGAATCGCAGCAAATGCCCGCGAGGAAAACGAGAGAGCGGTGCAAAGACGCATCTCCAGAACGAAAGGCATGCAGTATGCCGCGAGTAGAGCTAAAAATTTAATAGGCCACCTTAATCGTTGTACGGTCCAGCCGGCACTATGCCCACCGCGCTTTAAAGAATTGAAAAGAAAAATTAAATAATTATGTTTGGTGTATAATATTGAATTTTTATGTTTCTACCAATGAATGCCTGTCTATAATGCTAAAATAATATAACATATACCTGTTTTGTATTAAATACTTTGTGAAATCGAAGAGTGACGAACAGGTGATGCACGCCGACGTCAACGTGTTAATATTTTATGTAAACAAATTTATCCTAAATGGCTTACATGTGTGTTATTGTACTCTTGCAGTATATAATACGCCATCACAGTGTTTATATAATTTATGTATCATATGCTCTTTTTCAAAACGTGCATGTAATACTATGATTTGGAAGTGGTTAAGCGAACATGACTATTCATTGCAATTGCATCAAATTGTATTTAATTATATTCAGTTAACCCTTAAGACCTGGCATGAATATTACCATAAAGTAATATCCGTCATATTTAAAATAATGATTGTTGGGATATTGATCTGATGATAATCTGATTAGCATTTGTTCCCACGCGTTACGAAAGTATCGAAGTTATTTTCTCTTTATGTACGCGTGGGGTACTCCACTCGTTTTACGGTCCAGAGCAGTTAATGTTGTTTGGCAGTTTAAATGTTAATCTGTTTCCATCTTATTCCTTTCCTGGGAGTCGCGATGAACGAGAAGGTTTTGACGTGTTAGCTTGAGAGTTCGATTGTGACTGTTTGAACACTGAGATGAGACTCCTTGAAGATTGGAATTTGACTGCTAGAAATTTGGAATTTGAATGATTGACCTTTTTCCGCTAGTCAGTTCCTCGCTTTGGCATGTCGTGGATGCGTGCTGATTGGTTGTTTAGAAGAATGTTAATTACCCAATCAACGGCACCCTAAGTGTCGTTATCACCCCTTCAATGCGTCTTTGGCGCGCTTTCTCTAGCAAGGGCGGGATGACACTTTAGCGGGAGTGAGGTCATGGGTTTTCCCCAAGGGTTGCGGTATTCGTCCAGGTCCGATGTGTACGTAGTTTGTTACCCTTAGCGGGAATTCGGGAAGAACCTTCAGAATTACCGAGGTATAGAACATGTCCTTTGGCCATTGAGCGTAGAAGAAATGAAGATTTGAGAGAATATTAGTTTCATTGCACCCCAATATACCTAGAGACCAACTCTAAAATAGTCCGTCTTTCCGATCGTGTTCTATACCTCAGAAATATCGACCTCACGGCATGGTTAGCGATGCCAAGGCGGAATACTAAGTATGCACCGCGTAACAGCATTGTTAGTAGTTAGGTTTTTTTTAATGAATTGTGATAAGAATTGCAATGGGGCTAAATTTCATTTATGATAACATATAAGTATTAAAAAATGTTTAAGCAACATATGTTCAACTAACTAATACTTTATACTACTAAATACGTACTTGTAATGCTTATTACGTACACCATTGTACTGTTATTTAGAAAATACCTTTACCTTCGGGTAAGATATCCGAAATCACACATGAAATTGAGAATGCTGGATACTTTGGCGAAGTAGAGTGGGCAGTGAAAAAATATATATACTTAGTAAATAATTCATTTAAGTAGCAGAATTAAGAGAAATATCTGTGAAATAAAAACTATAATGGTTACTTATAATATATATGAGAAATTAGTAGAGGATTTAGAGATTAGTGTAACATGAAATCATTCTGGTTGATGAAATTTATTTTATCTTCGAAACAAGATAATATAACGTAATCTCATTTCATTCGAATGCACAGTTAAATTAGGCAGCAATTTTCAAATGTGAATAAGTAGATAATACTCTAGTACAATTTAGTTTCATATAATTGTAAATTCCAGATAAGATTTAATATCAGTAAATGACCATTAATGTGCTTTACATTATATTAAATTTCGATATTACTCTTAAGCAAACGGTGGAAGGATCCCGAGTATCGCCATTAGGATTGTCAATAATGTAATACATATCATGACGTCCGTGATACCAAAATTAAATGAAACATCTTAATCGAGTAAAGAGTGATGATTGTAAAATTCCAATCCTCCTACGATAATCGCGATAATCGTGTAAAATACCGCGTATTCCATAAATTATACTGGAAACGTATACTGCAGATAAAATATATAAATTATCTACAAATAATCGCTTAGATAATACGACACTAAAATGAAACAATCCGGTTCAAACATTAATTTTGAATAAAGCAAATCTTCAAATAAGTATTAACTTAATATTTATATTATATATATAAATATAAATAATAACTAATTACCATTTAATTCAGAATAAATAGAAGACATACCTAAACTGATTTCACTAACACGCTTTACAATAGAACTGTACAAATATTACATAAAATAAATTCAAATACCTTGTAATTGACATTCAATTCCAAACAAATAACAGCTATATATAAACTAATTATAATAACACGTCCTCAAACAGTACCATCCATAAAAAATTTATTTCTGTTCATATGGCAACAAAGACAATCCTCATAAGTTATATCCACTCCAATTTACAAAACTCGACACAATCGAGGATACATTTATATATTCACGGTGCCAACATACAATGTGTAGTTTTCGTGAGTGAGATTCATCTTTTGTTCGGCTAGGAAGGATCTGGAAGGAATATATCGAATGATCTCGTTACATGGTTAACGTGTTCCAATTTTGACATATGCTTCTAAGGAACGACGTTTAAAAGGAGTTCCGAGAATATTCGAGGTGATCACATTATTTCTACCAATGTATTCTCATTGCCGTAACGAGAATAGTCTCCACATGCAGTGCGGCACTTGATCTTCAATCTTCAAATATAAATTCTGATTCTTCGAGTGATATATAATTATATACCAGATCCTTCTGTTTACGGCATCGCATCTACAGTTATGGTAAAGTACTCACCCTGGTACTGTTATTTGCAGGTAAAAGAATTCATAATAGAAGGAATAAAATAAAGACTGGAAAATAGTTAATAGAGTAGATAATAACTTTATAACTATATTAGTACTTTATATCTATATATCTAGAATTATATAGTCAGCTACTAGATAGATCGTTCGCTAGTTGTGTGGTTGTTCGTCAGTTTCTTCTTCTCCTTTGAAAACTGGCATTTATATTTTTTAAAGTTCGACGTCGTATTTACTTTTATTGTGGGATGATTTACTTTAAAATTTTTCTACGAATTATTTCGCTCTTATTCATAGATATTTGTCTGTCCATAAATGGTACACTTGATGATACAATACATTGGTTTAAATCAAACATTTCAGTAAAAACGTGAGTCCAAGGTATGATGAATTTGTCACATCTCTGAAAATAAAAGAAGTCATGGGGCAAATATTTGTAATCAATGATGTAAGGTATGGATCTACATTTCAAAATTATCGGTTGAAGACACAATGCATTTCTACTATAATGTTGCCGTTATTTGACGAAAATGTTTCATCCAGGAGTTATAGAAACATTACAGTCATTGTATAATTCAAAGCGAATACTTTATTCACTTTATTCTGCCACCCCGACTGTGAAAATTATTGTAAAAATGCAGTCGAATAATTTTTAAACTCGCTCGAAGTTCATTTCTTACCACTCCCTTCCCACGAATAAAAAAAGAAAAAAGCGAAGAGTAAGCGAATACCAAGGAAGGAATTTGATAAATAAAACGATGAAATTATCTGAAATACATGCAGGTTCGACGAGGCCATGATATGTAGATAATTGAAGATAGAGAAATGATGGGGCGGTCGGAAGAATTTCGAACATTTCAATAAAATTTAATATTTCAATTATTGTTCGTTATGGAAAAGCGGGGAGATGTTAGCTAGTCGTTAGCCAGAGACATTTCTATTCGAATTCCGTAGGTGCGAATGTATGCAGTAGATCTATGATGAGAAAATTTATGAACCAGTTTCGATCGACGTCCACCAGCGGGGAAATTCGCTAGTCGAGCAATAAAGAAAACTACAGAAGATCAAAGAAGATAAAAATTTTGTATCTTTGCGCATTATAAGCAGTATTAAACACAAATTATTTTAAACACATTCTGTGTGTCCTAATATCCTTATGTTGACGTTAAATCCTGTACCGAATAGTGGCTGCGAAACGCTAAATTTGCTCTGCCGGAGCATACCGGCAAGAAAGGGTTAATGCTGTGGAAGTATAAAGAAGATCGAAATAAATTAAGAATGCTGTCAAACACCTGAAAATTACAGCAATAATATTTATATATTTAACTTCTGAGCATTGCAAATAAATTATCAGCCTTTGGCTGAAGATTTGCCAACAATACCGTGATGAACCATGACTCAATCGCGGAGTGGCACGTGCAACAACACTCCAATTTTTCGATAGAACTCCAGCAGTGATGCCATGTGATAACGTGTCTTTAAATCCAAATTCAGTGTTAGGAGAATTAAAAACACTAATTTAGAAACTGTAATGTATCAAATGAATCTAGAAATAAGTCAGTGTGGTAGTGCTTAGAATTTTTGCAAATATCCCGGAAGTTAATGCCGAGCGGCAGTTATTGTTCCAATAAAGATTTTTCAGTATCTCGCCTGTATAACTGGTTAAAAAATCATAGGGATCGACCAACACATTCCATAGTTTTTAACAAGACTATGTATTTTGACGAAAAACTGGTGAAGGCACATTACCTTCTGCAGCTGCCCCGATCTATATTCTTGATTAGGGCACAGATAAAGAGGTTTGTGAGTAAACCGGAAAATGGAATTGTTTAGGGCAAGGCCGCTAAGCTGCATACTTACCATATTTTATTATTAACTCATATTATAACAATTACTATCGTTGTTCTGTCTAATGCAATTGGTAAATAACTGACATATACCACAAGTTTCTGAAGATTGACCATAACATGAACCTGGACATAGACAAGGTAAATTAAATTGACTTATTCCATTAAAAGTTGCATCAATTTTAGTACTCCCAGATGGAATCACTCAAGAGTTAATTACTTCAGTTGTTGAAACTATTAAAGGTGAAGGTAAACTTGTCGGAACTATTGTATATTATTATCAGTATCAAGTAAACGAAATTCATCAATTATAGAATACGGTTCTATAGAAGTATAAAATTTAATAGTATTAAATCCTGGATATTCATATAATGAATATCGTGGACGTCCAATCGATTAAATTGAAAAAAGTATTGAACAATTCTTCAATTCAATATAAAATTTTCGATGATGGAACTCAAAGAAATAATAGAAGAGTTAAAGGAATCGGTTATTTATATTAAAACCAATTTTTAATTATGTTAAATATATTGATTAATCTCGAGTCCATGAAATTTATTATGATTTCTCTTTTTAAATATAATGTTTCAAGAATTTAAAATTTTTTATAAATAAAATTCAGATATTATTTTTTCTTTAAGTTTATTATTTTATATATTTTTATAACATTTTTTACATTTCTTCGCTTATATTTTTGCCTCTACTAGACATAATGATGATGAGTTCCGATGAGGCAGTAATGGCTCTACATGACGGAAGGTATGATAAACCCAGAATTTAGAAGAGCATGGAACGTATATGAATATTTGAGGCACAATTGGTCTGTTGCATTTCCGGTCAGCAATTCGCGTAACCAGTGAGGCAGCGATATTTGACAGAGTAGGACGTGAAGAAGGAGATATCACGCCGTCTGATAAAGAAGGCACGAAATAAAAGTCACTAGACGCAGGAGAGGTTGAAGTTTAAAAAAAGGGATATTGAAGGTAGGGTGAGGCTGAGGAGTATATCACATGTCCTAAACTTAAACACAGATTTTGTATCTGGTGCTAGAATCACAGACTGTAGTTACAATATCAAATTTGCACAGTATGGAGCAGATATCTCTCCACCAATGTAAACTATAGCAACCAAGTTCTCACCTTCGCCAATAGATTTATTCCTACTTGGAGGAGGTTCGAGGACATTCTCACTAGTCTACGGCGAAGCCTCGTCTTCTCTTAAATAGAAGTTCCCTGTGACACAGAAGTATCCCAATTTCTCAGGCAGAGCCAGATAAGCAAGCCTTACTGATGAGTCCACTAGCAGGCCCGTGACGAAACGCAACCGCTCCTTTTTCCGTTATCCTTCTACCTGCTACTCCATCGACTGCAACGGCGACCTCGGAGATACCGCCAGTCCAACACCACTGGAGAACAAACACCCATCATCAAGCCGGATAAAAGAAGACAGCACCATACAATTAGCCAAACTCTTCCTCGGAGACGGAATATTGGGAGTGGGGTATCCACGAATACCGAGGATACAACTATTCCTACATATACGATTATTATTATGTATTATTAGATTTTTTCAGCCATCATTAGAACAGTTAGTAAATTGTCCACCTTTACAGCATTCATTTCACGAATGTGGAATTTCAATGTTAAATAAATGGAATTTCGATATTACAGTAATGTGTAATGAATTGAAAATTCCACAGTATAAGATATTATTAAATATTTCCACATGAAATATACATATATATATCTTTTTGAAGATTCAAATTCTCTTTATTCAGATAATTTAAATTCTTCACGTAATTGTATTGTAATATTTATGATAGTAACTACTTCTCTAACTATTTATCTAATTGTGAAAACCTTAGATAATAGACGTATCAATTCATCTTTATTAAATGTATTATTTAATGGAGAATACGTGAACAATTACACGCATATTTTAGTACTTATTCCTTTTCCACTATTTAAAATTTTGTATTATACTGATGAATTGTTAAATCCCTTTCTCAATTAAACTGATTAGACATCCATGAAATTAAACATAACAGTATCCAGAATTAAGTACTATTCAATTTGATACCTCTATAATGACATACTATATAACTGATCAATTTCGTTTACTTGATACTGATAATAGTATATAGTAGTCCTGATAAATTTACTTTCACCTTTAACAGTTTCATCAGCTGACGTAATTAATTCTTGAACGATTCCATCTTTGGGTCCAAAATTGATGCAATTTCTGATGGAATAAGTCAATTTAATTTACCTTGTCTATGTCCAGGTTTAGGTTATTGTTAATCTTCAGAAATTTGTGGTATAGGTCATAGCTTTCTACCAATTTTATTAGTCGGAACATCGACAATATTTGTTATAAAATGAGTTAAAAATGAAATTTTGTGAGTATGCAGTTTAGCGGCTTTGTCCTAAACAAGTTCTTTTTCCGGTTTCCTTAGAAACGGCTTTATTTGTGCCAAAACAGAAACATAAATCGGCGCAGCTGGAAAAAGTAGAGAGCTTTTACCAGTTTCTTGTCAAAATACATAAAATTGTTAAAAACTACGGAATGCGCTGTTTTATCCCTATGACTTTTAAACGTGTTATGCAGGACGAGATACTGAATAATCTTTATCGGAGCAATAATTGCCGCTTGGCCTTATTTTCCGGGATATTCGTAAAAATTTTAAACACTACCACATTGACTTGTTTCTAGAATTATTTGTTACATTACAACTTTCAAATTGGGGATTTCAATTCTCCTAAAACTGAATTTGGGTTTAAATACACTGTATCATATGGCATCGCTGCTGGAGTTCTGTCGAAAGATTTGTGTTGTTGCATGTACCAGTCCATGATTGAGTCATGGTTCATCGCGATATTGTTGTCAAATTTTCAGACAAAGGCTGATAATTTATTTGCAATACTCAGAAGTTAAATATATAAAGATTATTTCTGTAGTTCTCAGGTGTTTACCAACATTTTTAATTTACATCGACCATCATTACACTTCCACAACATTAACCCTTTCTGCTCGGCATGTTTCAGCAGAGAAAATTTAGCGTTTCGTAGCCACGTCTCTGTACAGGATTAAAAGACAACATATGGATATTAGAACACATAATTTATTGAAACTATTTTGTGTCTAATACTACTCATAATACGTAATAGAACAAAATTCATATTTTCTCCAATTTTCTGTAGTCCTCTGTATTGTTACGTCGGCGGACGTCGACAGAAACAGGTTTATAAATTCTTTCATTGTAGATCTACCGCATACGCTCTCACCTACGGAATACGAATTGAAATATCTCTGGCTAGCGACAAGCTAAAATCTCGTCGATATTCCATCACGAACAATAATTGAAATATGAAGCTTTTTTGAGAAATTCGAAATTCTTCACACCGACCCATCCGTTCTGTATATTCAATCATTTACATATCATGACCTCCTCGAACTTGCATGTATTTCGGATATTTTCATTGTTTTATTGATCAAATTCCTTCCTAGGTGTTCGCGTATTTTTCGATTTTTCCTTTTTTTATTCGTGGGAGGGGAGTGATACGAAATAAACATCGTGCGTGTCTGTAAATTATTCGACAGCATTTTTACAAAAATTGTCACAGTCGGGATGGCAGGATAAAGTGAATAAAATATTCATTTTAAATGATACAGCGACTAAAATATTTCTATAGTTCTTGGATGCAACATTTCCTTCGAAACAAAGGCAAAATTAAAAGAAAAATGCATTGTCTTTAACCGATAATCTTGATATGTAGATCCGTATGCTACATCATGGATTATAAAGATTTTCTCATTGACGTCTTTGTTTTCTGCGATGTGACAAATTCATCACATTGAATTCTCGTTTTTACTGGAATATTGGAATTAAGCCAATGTAGTGTAACATCAGGTGTACCATTTAGGGATAGACAAATATCTATGAATAATAGCGAAATAATTCGCAGAAAAATTGTAAAGCGTATCAGCCTACAATAAAAATAAATACGACGTCGACCTCTAAACAAAATAAATGCCAGTTTACGAAGAAGAAGAAGAAACTAATGAACAAACTCACAATTAGCGAATGATCTATCCAGTAGATGACCATATAGTTCTAGGTAAATAGATATAAAATTCTTATCTATGTATAGCAATATTATCTGCACTATTAACTATCTTCCTGCTCTTATTTTACTCCTTCTATTCTCGTTTCTCTACCTGTAAATAGCAGTATCAGAGTTAATCGCTACCATAGCTATAGGTGCGATATCGTAAACAGAAAAGTCTGGTATATAATTAAATATCACTCGAAGAATGAAAATTTATATCTAGAGATTGAAGGTCAAGGACCACACTGCTCGTGGAGGCTATCCTCGTTACGACAATGACAATATATGGGTAGAAATGAAGTGATCACCTCGAATATTCACGGAGCTCCTCTTAAACGAAGTTTCTTAGAAGCATATATCAGAATCTGAACACGTCAAATATGTAACGAGATCATTCGACATATTCCTTCCTGAGCCTTCCTAGCCGAATATATTATGAATGTCACTCACAAAAGCTACACTTTGTATATTGGCACCGTGAATAGGTAAATGTGTCCTCGATTACGTCTGGGTTTGTAGATTGGTATGGATATAACATATGTGGATTATCTTTGCTGCCATAACAAGAAAAATAAATTTCTTTCATGGATAATACTGTTTGAGGACGTGTCATTATAGTTAGTTCATGTATAGTTCTTATTTATTTGGAAATCAATATTAATTACAAGGTATTTGAATATGTTTTATGTATTATTTGGACAGCTCTGTAGTAAAGCGTGTTAGTGAAATCAGTATACGAACGTTTTCTATTTACTCAGAAATAAATGAATATTAGATACTATTTATATTTATAATATTAATAATAAGTTAATACCTATTTGAAGATTGGCCTTACCCAAAATTAACATTCGAACCGATTAGATTTATTTTAGTACCGTATTAACTAAGCGAATATTTGTAGACAATTTAATTTTATCTGTAGTATACGTTTTGAGTATATTTTACGGCATACTCGCTTTTTACATGACAATCGTGATTATCGTAAGAGAATTGGAAGTTTCACAAACATCACTGTTTACTCGATTAAAATGTTCATTTAATTTTGGTATCACGGATGTCATGGTATGTACTACATTACTGGCAACCCTAATGGCAATACTCGCGATTCTTCCACTGTTTGCTTAACAGTAACATCATAGTTTAACATAATCTAAGGCGGACTATTGGTCATTTACTGATATTAAACCTTATCTGGAATTTACAACTATATGATGCTATACCCTGCTAGAGTGTTATCTATTTATTCACATTTGGAAATTACTGTCTAATTAAACTCTGCACTCGAATGAAGTGAGATTACGTTATGTAAGTTAGTCTGGAAGTTAATATAAATTACATTAACCACAATTATTTTATATTACACCAATCTCTAAATCCTCTACTACCTTCTGATATACATTATGACTAATCATTATAATTGTTATTCCATAGAAGTTACTCTAAATTCTACTATATAGTTAAATTATATTACTAGGTATATATTCCCTTTCACTGCCCACTCTAGTTCGCCAAATGTATCCAGCATTCTTAATTTCATGTGGGATTTCGGATAACGTACCAGATAATGAAGGTATTTCCTAAATATCAGTACAATAGTGTACATAACAAACATTATAAGTGAATATTCAGTAGTACAAGATATTAGTTAGTTGAGCACATGTTGCTTAAATATTTTATTAATACTTACAGTTTATCATAAATGAAATTTAGCCCCATTGCAATGCTTATCTCATTTCATTTAAAAAACTTAACAACCAACAGTGCTAACTCAGATTAAGATCAGATCAATATCCCAACGATCGTTATTGTAGATATAACAAATATTACTTTGCGGTAATGTTCATGCCAGGTCTTCAGGGTAAACTGAATATTATTGAACATAACTTAATACAATTGCATTGAATAATTATGTTCACTGAATAACTTTCAATTCATAGCATTACATGCGCCTTTTGAAAAGGAACATATGTTACATAAATTATATACACACTGTGATGTCGTATTATATTCTGTAACAGTACAATAACACACGTGTAAGCAATTTAGGGTGAATTTGATAATGTAAAATATTAACACGATGACGCTGGCGTGCATCACCTGTGTGCTACCCCTATATTTCATAAAATATTTAATACAAAACAGTTTTATGTTATATTAGTTCAACACTATAAGCAAACATTCAGTAGTAGAAACATAAATATTCAATATCACAAAGTAAACATAATCGTTTAATTTTTCTATGCAATTTTTTAAAGAGTGGTACATATTGCCGGCTGGACCGTACAACGATTACAGTAACTCATTAACTTTTAATCTCTATTTGCGGCATACTGCATGCCTTTCGTTCTAAAGATGCGTTTGTATCATTCTTTGCACTGCCCCCACGTATTTCTCGTGGGCCCTTGGTATGATTCCAGAAAACGCGAATACTTTTTTGACTGTGATTCATTTTCGCTGGGCGTTTCTTCGCTATGGGGATTCTCTATATTTAACAGATAATCAATAATTGCATCGAAAGTTTTAAAATTTTAAAGATTTTAGTGCCCCATTTTCTGTGTATATGCCATGAATTCACAAGGGATGTCCCGCACATTAACTTTATTACAATTTCCCTCTACCATTTTACGGTTCTACCGAAACAACTATAAATGCGAAGACATGTACTCGGATTAATCAACCCCGTCTTTTACTGCATTATATATATACATATTATTTGTTTATTTACTATTATATTTATTTATTATTGTATTACTGTATTATATTATTTATTTATTATTATTTATTATTTATTATTTATATATTATTTATTATATATATGTATATATATCTATATATAAAACAGTGTCTGGCTTTAGTTCACTATTTTTCCCTCGAACTACGATACACGGGTGATTTCTTGATGTGGCTAACATGCATACTGGTCTTTTGTCTGCGGATTTAAAGAATTTATCACCGCTGCGATTTTGCAAGCTAATAAGGCCACCCCGATGTTGCCTCTGCTTTGCCTACCGCGGTAGAAATATTTCATTCATTTTTACAGTCCCACAAGAGGAAGTTCTTTTTTTGCAAATGATCCACGGCTAAAGGGAAACTGGTATAAAAGCTGTCGGTAAATAATAGGCGGCGCTCAAATAATAATGCTCTTATTAATGTCATCACTACATGCCCATGTGCTTTCACTATTGCTGTTTCCTTACTTCCGGCAAAAATATAAATGTTCTGAGACTATCCGTCCGGAAGGTACACCTTATAAGTTTTTGTCCCACACTTATGCAGCATGCCTGGAATATATTGCCGAAAATTGTGGCACCCTCTCCACGGAAACATGGTTTCGTCTCTTAAAATACTTTTACCAGGTTTTACAGTATTGTTAAACGTGTGGACAATTGCATCGTCAAAAGTTTTCAGTCTATATACACGGTTCTCGGTTCTAGCGGCGCAATTATCGGAAAAATGTAAGTATTTCAATATTGATATGAACCAATCGCGTTTAATCGCGTTTAATCGCGTTCTATATACGTGTGCTTAAATACATGTCCGCTTGTTGCCAATATAAACAAATTTCACTTAGACGAACTACATCCATGGCAAGCAGGATACCAATAGAAGTGTTCATTTCTACTTTTGTAACAGGCATCCAGGCCCATTGTTGTCTTCTGCTGCTAGATGCAGAGTTGTTCATGCATTGTAAGGCGTATTTATTCGTTTCCCCAATGACCGTGCTAGTATGTAGAATGTGACGAGTAACTTATATAAGAAAACGTGATCGTCGCTGTCCATGTCATCATTTAACAACTTATCTTCTTCCCAATATCCACCAGTGGCTGTACCTCCTCCGTTTATTTCATGCCACACGTCACCAAGACCCTCTTCCTCTAAATCCGAGTGGAATTCTTCCTCTTCCCTGGAACTTTGGTCCAGTTCATTAGCTAACGCTTCCCTGTCATTGCTTGCCCCGTCTGAATAGCTTGAGTGTATTTGCGACCATTGTACATTTCTCCTGACTCCAATGATTGATTCTTCAGGCAAATGGCTGATTTCCATATCCACAGATATATCTATTTTTCAGATGTACAAAAAAAGAAAAGAAAGAAAAATGCTAACCGTCCTTCAAAGGGAAAGAAAAATTCTGTCTTCTTTTACATTTACCGGAAGAGACGTGTGCTCAGGCAACTAGTTATGACGGAACGATAACGACCTGGCACCTCATAGAATCATCACACCGCCCACAATACTTGCAATGCGCCCAAACTACGCTCCTCCTCACTTGCTGATAAATCTAAACTCTCAGTAAACCTCGCGTTGTAGTCTAAATTCTCAATTATCTTTCCAAGCTACTGCTTCGCACACTATGTTCAAGAATTGCCGGCTGGTGCGTATTCCTTCCCCCAAATGTTACCGTTTTCACTCATAATGCGTGGGCGGTCTGAAACGTCCAAGTAAGGCGACGAAGGCACAGAGGCATGTCAATGTTTGCGCATCACGATGCCCGCGATAGACAAAGAGAAAGGGAGCCGACTCCTGGAAAATCTCCTGATGGTCCTTGGCCACTAAGACCGGGAGTAGACCTCTTCTCAGCGACCAAAACATGTGGAAACAAAACTCTATTACGGAGTCCCATCAAGTCGCAACATAGAGGTCTCTTCCGTACAGCACGTTAATCGTGCCTCAAGTGCTAGGACCTGGTAATATCCAGTCGAGTGTTCTACGAAATTTCCGTTCACACTCCACATAATTTACAATTAAAGCATGCACTAAGTCCTAACACAACTTCTGCCGTGCGTGATCCTTACGCGAGCCGTGGTTCGCCGACAAACATACACGACAACTTTATCTTATCCAATGTTGAAAAATTCTTTCTTCGCGTCATAAACGTTTCTTATATTAACATATTCACAGAATAGCGTGCGATGGACACAATTCACGCCAGACCTCCACTTTTTGAGAAAAATTTAAAAGAGTGTTCCAAAGTTAGACCCAAAACTCGTCTCATCAGATCTACTTAACATTTTCAGGTATATGCAAATCGATAATGCCAAACTACTGTATGTGAATATATTAAATGAAGGGCACGGAATTCATTGAACTGAATAGGAATCGTATAGCTTTTGTTGTTTTGTTATAAATTGAATTCAAAGCTGAAAAATTGCGATCTTCTTCAAAATAAATTTTGTTAAAAGCTGATGGAGGCGAACAAATCTGATTGCAAATTCGTCTTTAGCTCGTCGAGATCTATATGCATCACCTAGATGGTATTACCGCAACGGTGTTATGTTGAATGGTATAATCTGACGCTGCGCTGCATGGAGCAGGCAGTGGCTACTGGCGAAGCCCCACGTTGCTGACATTGGATACGGTCACCAGAGTCGACACGCTAATGCACGCAATAAAATACGATATCAGACGGTGAAGTAACCCAAAGGGCATTATGTCCGATACGATATTGCGAATAGTACATTTCAATCCGAAAGTACATTAATAAATCAGAGAAACTGCGGTGATGGCAGCAACGACCACTTGCCTATAGCCAATAACAAAGTTATTTAACTTTTCAGCTTGTTTTCCATTGTACATTTGAACACAGCGTTTTCCTTTCATGTTTATTTTGCCCGAATGCTTGTAATTCCGCTACCATACGTATTTTGACGTTTTCGTTCAGGCCATAAAATTCGACCTCTGGAATCGTGCAAACTCTATACTCATGAAAAATATAAACATTTGAAGTAACATATGTTAAACTGTTTGGTGTAGCAATTACAAATTCTGTTCTTTGAGAAGAACTGTTCTGTGATAGTAAAATCAATTTAATAACAAAGAATATTTTTTATAAAAATAATAACAGTTTCACGAGGGTCTAAAAATAAGCGTAAAAATTCGAGTTTTCTACTCAACATTAAAATTTCACCTAATATTAACCAGTTTAAAGGAATATATTGTAAAGCTCTAGCTACAAAAGAAATTTCCGAAAGAAAGAATACAGTAATTAATAATAAATAATTTAACACCGGTCATTTCTACTTGAAGGCATACTCTCCTTCATTAAAAATAGCGATTATTGGTTTATACTTTTATGGCCTGTATAACGCCTAAAATTATCTCCTGTTCTTCTGGTCCTTCATAATCTCGCACAGAATCTATATGCCAGGGAATATATCGCGGAACATTATCAGGGGTGAACTTATTGCTCATCCGGGGATTACCGCAGTTCGTTTAAACTGCAGCGTGAAATGTAATACATTTCGGGGGAGCTGTTGATGAATTTCATCTGCAAGTTATTAGATATTCGCGGCAAATAAACCAATCGCGGTCATGAATGCACTGTCGTGAATAAAGTACAGTTGGATGACAAGGAATAAGCCTGACGGAATCGTATGCATTCGTGATTTGCAGACCTTCCAACTATGTTACGCGAAATGGATTTTAAAGGCATGAACTATTTGATGACGCTGGAAAGGCTTTCCTTATGACCGCAAGCGATATTCTGGCATTAATATTTTAAGGAAACATATGCGGATCATTCTGTATAGTGTCCGCGTGATAGATGTTCCTTCCCGTCTTTTTATTTCATTTTGGATGCAGTTCTACGGACTGATTGTGAGAATATATCTAAAAGATGCAAAATTGCTTTGGATTTTAAATACAGCGTCTAATTTGTTATTGTGCAGTGTAATATGTATGCGTCTCTGCAAAATTCATAAAATTTTTTGAAGAAATATGGACAACTCGCTGGAACAGGAATTGTTTTACACTAAGTGGAACTAGCAGTGTGTGGCATGTTGTTCGCTTCTGTGTCTACGAATGAAGTTTATCGTGAATATTTGCTGTTAGTAGTGCTCCTAATGTATAATGAAGTTCATGGACCTTGAATTTTAATGATTAATTATTGCGCAATTAATATTCTGTTACCAATTTTTCTCACTTGCCAATCAAATAGTCAAGCCCAAATTTGAAAAAATATACAGTTATTTCCCACCAATCTTATCTATCTTCATCTATCCCTCGACCTTGTATAAGTTTCGAAAAATCTTCGAAATGCTTCCATTTTTATCTACCATTTAATTATGTACAACAAAGGAAGAATAACCTATTGGAATCGTAGCCACATGTTACGAACGGTCACAGAATAAATACTCCAAATTGATATAAATTTCACAGCTATTTTTTCAAGACATTGTATCCATTAACCAACTCCATCAAAATCCATGAAAATCAGTAACTGGATCGCCTTCCACCGCCGAACACGGTTAACATATTCCTCAATAGATGGTGGTTCAAGGTGAAAATACTTCGTTGAAGCGTATATTCAGAGTAATCGCTCTAAAATTAGCTAGCTTCCATACTCCAACTATTATTTTCACTCATACCATTTACCCTTCATCTCTATAATATTCACCCAAACATATGCAACCAATCGTATACAAATACCAAAAAATCAACAAGACCTTCTCGTTTCGAATTCCAAGAATGTCCAGTACTTCCCATTGTAAGACACACAAAACAACAATTCGATTGAAGCCGATTTGCTCCCCATTCCCTAACCATGTAAAAACATTCACCAAGCAAATGTACCAAACTTAACCGTCACCACGCACCACATTAGACAATCCCTAAAATCGTCAGGATTCTATGAATATAGTATATGGATATGGAAATGTCCTCTAACGCTTACTCACTCGCCATTCCAAGTTCCATGCCGCAGAATAACCCACAACTCGCTCCGCTGTCTCACGAGAAAGATGAATGTTCGGCGAATCAGGTATTTAGGATACGAAAATCAATCAATCATGAAATCCCTACGGTATATAATAGGATTTAGCAGCGGTCGGTTCCCGGTGTGATGCGTTTTACGTGCCGCCTCTTTTCGCCAGCGATACGCGAATGCGAGGAATTTAGTGTTTCGAAGAGTGGTGAATTTTATTGTGCCACACGGTTAAACATCGGCTACAATATAATACGGGTTTGCTGTGAGGCAGCAATGTACGCGGTTTCGAGTGCGTTGTGCATACATGCTTGGCTAGCTACCAATCCGCTACATCATCCCGTCGCTGGTCGTGAGACCTGAGCATCTACATGTGCAATGCCAAGGCCACTTTTAAAGGCCGCAACGACGCGTCCCGTCTCTGAATGCACAGTTTCCAACCGCACTAAAACGAATGAGGGAAAGCCATTGCGGCAAGGGAAGAAGCTTGGCCCCTCTCGCGAGCAAATCACGCTCTTCTCGTCTCACGATCCTCGCTCTTCACGCACCAGTTATGGTCCTCTCGGCACGCTATTACCTTGATCGTCTCGTTTATGTGTATTAACAATTTGCGCTAGAAAATTTCTTGCCGATGAGCACGTAGCAATTCCTATCTTCACATATATGTACTCATGGAATCAAGTTGATGCAGTTTATGGTGGAATGGATATAGCAAACCAGGAGTATTTCATTTGCACTCCTCACGTGAGGTTACTTCTAGTCCCGTTATAATCATATAATCGCCACTTAAGCTATACAAACGTGTTAACATTGCAGTTAACTTCAGATCACTTTTCTCGATTTGAGTATGGAGACTCCGTGTGTTTTCAGTTTGTGCACTTTACTCTCATGGTTGACATTCTATTAGTATTATTATCCTGACACGTCTATGTGGATTACACGCCGATTTTCGTCGCAGTAAGTGCTTGGATCGCAATAACAATTTTTCCGTTGGTACCTTTCGTTTGAAAATATTCTTTACCATTGCTAATGTTTCTATATTGCTTTGTTTTGTAGTATTCATTATAAACACAGCTTCCTTTATTTTATAATAGTCCTTGCCGTGTAAATCACCACTAAATTAACTGTACGTTACTGCACATTGTTGCACATATTACGACTAATTTTCGTAAAGAGTTCTAATTTATACCAAGTTTGCATACGTAAAAGAGCGACCATGCACTTACTTCCTGAACTGCATTTTTTACATTTTTGAAGGGTTAATATCATCACCAGGAAAAACATTTTTCACCATCATTTACTGTTTTAATTATTACATCTAAAGGTTTTAACAGTAGCTCTTATTATTTGTATAGAACCATTCTCTTAAGTAAACTGAAGCTTAATTTTGCTTCAATTACATTCAATGATACTATTCATGTCGTGGGCCACACGTATTTTTTGGGAAATTTCAAACGATTTTTAAGTACATAATGCACGCAATTACTTTCAATTCGGGGAACCTGCACACTCGTCATTTATGTAGAAGCTAGGGCAATGCATTTCCAAACATACTTTTGCGCAGCATACATACCCTCATCTTGCATAGGCTTACCCCCTTTCCTAATGTTCAATAATTTGCATAAGGAACGAGGAAATACCATACAATTTTGATAATTTAAAGCAGACGGAATAAACTCGACTTAACCGTGATACGAATAAAACTGAACCTTGTTTCAGCGAACAATCTCACGTTTCATAATGGCCATTTTTCGTTGAAATGCGTATAGGGAACCGTACCTTAAATTAGAAAATCATTTTTCAATAATGGTAATTCTAGCGGAAAGCAACTGAAGAATAATTAGACGTTTGCTTAAATATTGTCAAAAATAAATGGACGTTTATCGTGAAGTGGGTCAGAATTATAAATTGAATTCTGTAGTTATTTTGGAAATCCGTTTTTACGTAGTTTGTAAGTATCTTTATACTTGCATACATGCTTTAGCGCTGACATGAATAGATTTCTATCCAGTGTAGACTATATTATAATGACATAATAGAGAAAATTGCATTAAACGTGTCATATATTATTGAAGAGTTTAAAAATAAGTTAACATTTGTGAGCTTCGAATTTCAAAGCTTCCTTGTGATAAAATATTTGTCCAAACGCTTTCAATAGGCCTGTAAAAATGCAGAACTTCTTAAAATCTTGTAGTTATTAAATATTCTGTCCGGAAATTGAAAAATTTAGTGAATAAACTAAAATTCTTAACGAAAAATGGTAATACTCCAAATGAGTGTGTAACGCTATTTCAAAAAAGTTACTGGAATGCCACTAGTCAATCTAATTCAGTATAACAATACATTGAATGCCATTCCACAAGTCAATTAAATTTAATGACCAACATAAATCATAGTAATGAATTAAATTGTAATCCAAAATGTCTAACACAGGATTCTAAGAATCTGGTTCCTTACTGTAAATTGCAAACTATCCCTTTGGGAATAGTATGATAGGATTTCGTACGTTTAACTTCACGATATATTGGGCAACCAAAGTCAGTTACCGGTCATAACTATGAATTCATAATCTCAACACTCAATTTAGCAACGTTAGAAAGAATGAGAAAAGTCTCTGTTATTCTATTTGTTTATAAAGAACTCATTGGCCTTCCAAATTATTCTGATATATTGGAGAAATCCTCAATCAATGTTCCAACCTTTTATTCAATATGACACAACTTTCTTCATGTACAACAAAATAGAACCGCTTCTGCATACCACTCACGTGTTAATAAAATAATTATTAATTTTAACAACACCTTTCCTACCCTAGATCTATTTTGCCAAGCCCTTCACTCTATAAAAGAGCTATTATATCGCACCTCTCTGTAGAAAATTCTTTCTTCCTATATTTATACACATCTCGTCCGTTTGCATATTAATATACTTTTATCTTTATTTTGGTGTCCTTTTTTTATTTTCACTTTTCTCCGTTCCCGTTAATTTTATGCCTCACTGTAATCACCTTCTTGCAATCTTTCTGACGCCCTAACCCGTGCAAATGAGTCTATAAATAAATAAACTCGACATTAATAAAAGCTACGATATTAAGCAGTAATTTAAGCCGCATACGAAACCATCTGTTTAATATATCTGGTTAACCAATATTCCAAGTAATTTTCGCGGAATAATTAGAAAACTCAATTTATAATAACAATTAGAGTAACAATTTAAACAGCAAATTCGATCCACCATCCAAATCGAATTAAAATAACGAATTGCGTAACACTTCAATGCATCTAGCAAAGTTACCAGGAACTACATATCTAGCAACAAATCCGAGGCTTGTGTGCAACGAAACCTTCCCATGACAAGTAACACTGTACTGTAGGTAGGAAAAGGATGGAGGAAATTTGCAAGTGTACCAAAGGAGAGATCGCCGATGGAATTGTTAACGCGAGGAAGATCATACCGATGTTCCCGATATCGAATCTGTAGCCAGTTCTCATATACCTGCCACTCGAAGTATCACATCTGTTTCTTGGTTTTCCGTCTCGAACGGATGCCGAATGCATTCAAATCAAATCCGCGAAGCCGTGTACCTTCGTTAGCTCGCGCGCTCGCCAGGAGGGCGTGGATATTCTGGCCGCTTCAAGCCGCTAATACTATCCACTGTCGACGGGAATATCGAAAACGCGCCTTACATACTTCCGCTACGCGCCAGTAAGCGTCTATCGTGGCAAGGTGTCGCGGTGGAATTTGAATTAGACCGTGGAACGAGTTGCATCGATCGAATGCAGTGCCAACCCTTTGCCCTCGGAGGTCCCATCGTTGCAGAAAAATAGCAATTCGAGTATTTCCCGCTGAATATTCGGCAATAAATCTTAAAGTGGTGAACGAGAAATCGGGTACTAATTAACGTGCTGAATTATCTTATTCAGACGTTTCTTGCATCGTCATCTGAAATTCAATGCTAAATCTATCACAGGTAAAATGACCCACGGATGAGAAAAGGAAAGGAGAATCTGGAAAAATATGGAAAGATTAATTTAATTCTATATTGAATGCAATATCAAGCAATCATGTGACAAAAGCAATGATCGATTGAATGGGATATTTCAAATAAAACGTTAGGAAATGGTATTGGATTTCAACCTTGGTAGGTTTAATATACTAATTAATTTTAATTTCCACAATATTGCCTTTAATCCTCATAATAAAATGTTGCGCATTTTTAGGATTTATACAAATTTCGCGCACGTTAAAAAAGGCTTCTTGCAACTTCAGGCTAATGCAAATGCATTTGATATTTATAGGATTTAGCATGAGAAATTCACGAAGAGTTAGACTCTTTATCGTAGAGTAAGTGGTTAACGCAATACGCTGCTGTGTATATGGTTGGCGCACTTCCGTGAGTCTTACGTTCGCATCCCTGGATTTAATCTATATTTAGGCTGTTTTACTGTAGAAAGCAGAGACAGTTTCTTGCTGGAAATTAGAAAAAAAATTCGAACACTGGTAGTTTGACGAAAAAAATGTCTTTTTTCATATTACGTTCAAATTACTGCGTATAAAATCACTAAAGTAACACCATGGAGGTTAGTGGAAAATTTTACGTTTCCAAGTGATTTCAGACTGAATGAAGCGTATACCAGCGATATGATACTAATTAAAAAATTTATATGGTAGAATATACATAGGATCTAATTCCATTAACACGCATCAGTCATAATGAGCAAAAGCAAGTTAAATTCCAACTGGTTTTTGTAGTAATAACAAGCAGGTTCGGAGTTAAATGTAACAATTTGTTCGGAAAGAAATCATCTATCAACCAAAAATCGTAAATTAAGATTCATGGGGTTTCAGAAAAGTAAATAATTCAGTGGTCCCGTTTTCCCAAATTTGGAGCCCAGAAGAAAATTTCTTTGGAGAAAGAGGAACCATAAGGTTTTCACAATCCTTCAACCGAGGAACCGCCTCCGTTTTCCACAATAAAAATATCCGTGTGAAAATTCAGTCGAAGGACGTATGAGTACGGCCTTGCGCTCTATATGAATCCCACTAATATTATTTATTAGAGGGACGTGTATTGGGTGGTATGAGTAATGTTCACGATGAGAGGCTCTGTTAAATTGGAAATCTTTGTGATGTAAGATTGAAGCGAATCAGGAAGGTGATAGTTGTACCTTTGGCTACGTCTAAGTATACGCAAACGAATATTTAAATATATCATATATGGACAGTATAAATGCTATATTTAATATTAATGGAATGAGATAGGTAGTGGGCTGTGAACAGAACGGATAATTATCTCGAAATATTGATGGTGGTTTTACATATATTTTGAAGATAAACAGGGTAAACGTAGTATCGTGACCAAAAGCAGCACTTGCCATTGAATATTTTATTACTTCCAAATGAGACTTACTATGACAAACCTAAAAAGCTCATAAGGGCACTGAACTTCCAATATTATAAACCAACACTAGGAAAATAGCATTTGTTACTTAATTATTGAACTGCCAATTAAATTTGTGGTCATGGAAGGTAAAGTTATTAAGTTTACTTTTAATAACAACTTGCTCAGAGCATGAATTTGCGATAAAAATGAAAAGCACCAAAATAACTTACTAGATTTAATTACAAGTTTCTCATATCACTGATTAAATGAATTTTATAAGGGAACAGACAGCTTTTGGTAATCCTGTCCAATAAACTTTACCTTCTTTCTAAATTTGTAATAATCATTTGGTAATTCTTTTAGAGTTTACTTTATCAAAGACAAATGCGTAATCGAAGTTGTTCTAGCACCCTCAGATTGAAAAAAGATATGCGTTTATGCAAGAATATGCAGTAAGAACGTTAGGAGGTTCATTCTTGTCTTATAAGTTAGATGAGAGTATACCGAGTTAATCAATGCCTCTAATTAAAATTGTTTTAACCTCTGAATGAATTTGCTTTGCAATAGAGTATTCTGTTCATTTCTCTGAAGAAGAGACCACCCGATAGAACAAATATCCCCAAACCGAGAAACTGACATATAAAATGTAATACGGTTAACTTGACATAACGATGTGTACAAGAGTATCCTTTAATTTAGAAATACTGTAAATGGTATTAATAATTATGCATAAATTATTGAATTCATTGTTAACATCTAATTGATACTGTTAGCAACAAATTACCCGAATCATACATTTACAGAAGAAACAGAAAAGGGTATGATAATACCGACTACTGCAGGGAAGGTGATTATTAAGGAAATCGGCAAAATTCGAAAATCCTCGGCCGACTTCGGAAACCGATTGGTGGTCATATAAAAGGGGCACCTCGTGACATCTCACATCTTTGCCGGGTGGAGCCCGGACGGGAGAGTTCGGGGTGTGGACCAGGCACTTCCGGGACTGCACTAGTGGGACCTCGGCGACTTTCCCGTGGGTCAGATGTGGGCAAGCTGGCTTTGGTAAGTATATCTTAATACAATCCTTCTTTCGGTTCTATTTTCTTCTTTCAATTCAAATATTTCGTTGTTGCATTTAATATGTCCCATCGTTCCCCTTTCAAATTAGTTCTTTTCGAGGATTAATCTACATATTCCCTTTATATGCTTATTATCTGAATTCGCTGGTTTGAACTCGAGTTCATTTATGGTTTTGACGTTTTTGGTAGTAACTTCTAAGATTTCGAATCGTGGTCGAAGGAGTGGTTGGAGGTGGCATTGTGGTAGGGTGGTGGTGAGTTGGAGATGGGTGGTGGTCATTGCCTAGATCTTCGTGCTAGTCGATATCCATTGTGAGTTCCACCTATACATCACCACGCACCCTAGTTGTCTTTCCGAATCTACTTACCCTTAATACCGAATTCTTTCATCGTTGGTTTATCTCGAGTTAGGTTCTTTTTCACCGATGGTCTGTTTCTGTTATATTAACGGATTGTTCCTTACATTTGGTAAATATATACGGTTTCTCTTCGGCTCGCTTCTATTTCCTCTCCTCTAACTAATCCGCTTTCTTTTCGATTTATATTTAAATTAATATATTCTCCTCTCAGCTTTCAGGTTTCTCAAGAATTAGTCTGGAAGACATCGTTGGGCGACGAGGGATGCATGCGTTTCGACACAACTTGTTCCAAGGTAGAAGAAATTGCTGGACCACGATGGATGCCTCCGTTTAGACTTAAGTAGTTATAAGTAGCTTTAAGGTTAATTAACAGGCTAAGATTCACGTGCGCGTTATCTGTACAAGAGTAAGCTACCTAACTTGGAGCGATTACACCAATCCCATATTCTTTATCGCTTATCCATTCCGTTTACAAAGTAGAACGTAATTGCTCTCGCGATAATCGCAATAGTCCTTAAGTACCGACTAGCCTACGCGACGTACTCCCGTGTACTCGATAATACCATGCTGCGTAAGTCATCGTCAAGACTCATCTCCGACACTCATTGAAGCCACTGCCAATCTCGTCATGCATCGGGTTCCTGGATGTCCCTAGGGTCACTGCTTCTTTTGGAGACAATGCGAGGTTCCAGCAGCCCTTGTCATACGCTGCTATGGTAGAGGCCTGCAGTTGAATTGGCATGAGTCTACGGTCAAATCACTTGGGACAATTAAGTTCTATACCTCTGGGCAGGGGCACGTAATGTCTGTCCGTCTGAAAGTCATCGCTGGTACCTCTTAGCGGCTCTGGTAGTTCCATTTGTTCGGAGACAACCATCGTTCAAGTCTATGTCACGGCGAGATCGGAAATGGCTGAGATGGGTTAGGCCAGATCGTGATGCTGAAGCTGGAGTTGCCTTGCACACAGGCGTATGCTTCGTATGATAGTCGGTGTTTTGAATAATCGCGAACTCGTTCAGGCACGTCGCGATAATGACATAGCACTTCTTTGCTCGCGTTTTTCATATTTTATTCCCCAAACCTTCGAGAACTTAGGAATATTAGAGTCTGCTGAAGTGTATTATATTAGCGTTGCGTAAGTGGACTATAAATTTTTGTATACCGATACGAAACCCTTTTTGGAAGGCACGAAATATAATGAAGTGTCAGCAACTTCACTTTAACATCTTTCGCTCCAAGTTAGATAAGATGCCTTTGAAACAAGTGTCGCTAGCAGGCTGTGCCACTAGGGTGCATGTCGGTTCCCTGTGCGTAGCCACCTCCACGTTGTGAGGCCTGGTAACTTTTATCGTTTTCCAAAGAGCAATTTTAGGAAAACGATGCCAAGCTAAGAGCGACGTACAAAGATTACGACATTTGCTATATATCGAAAATGTTCATTGTCCTTTTTGTGTTTCGAAAATATAAAGCGATCAGAAATAATTCTAATGAAATGTAAGTTAAGAGATTAAATTTTCACCGCACCCATTTTTTTTATCAGCAGGACATCAACGCTACAAGACATTAATGTAACCAGGATTCGGAGATTGCTGTAGTATGCATTTCATCATATATTACCAGCAATGTAGGAACATACGTACCAAATTACATTTTAAGAGGAGCTTATAGTTAACGAAATGAAAACTTATGATCCATAGGACTTATCTAACTCATCGTGCGACAGGGTACCAAGGCTTTAAATTAATAATAGTATTAACAATTTAATATTGTTAATAACAATAAATGAACTTAGTCCCCGATTAATTATATACAGTATTGAATTTTCAGCCGCATATAGTAGTTAGAGAACTAATATTGTTTATACCTTTGGAAGCTTTAGTCTACGCGATACCGTAATTGCAGCAATGGAAGTTTTGACACGAACGGGTTAAAACGTCGTTTCCGCGACGCCTGGAAAAATAGGTTACAATACGCACACTTCCATAATATTTAATCTTCGTGAGTTGTGAGTAATGAAATCGATGGCGTTGCACGGGAATCACGTAATTTCGATTACCTCGGAGGGACGAGTCATACTGCAATTTAAGTCAGTACTTCTTTACTTTTTTCCAAAAGACGCGAACGCTTTTCGAGTCACTTTCACTCCGTTTAGGGCAATTGCGGTAGGCCGGATTAAACAACAGTCACTCGAATTGTCGATTCTTGAAACTGTTAGAGTTCGCGTATCAAACCCTTTATTAAAATTAGGAACCGTGATCAACGAACTTTAATTCCGCCTTGTGTACCTAGATTTAGACTTCTGTAATCGGTCTTAACTTATACCGGATTTAATTACAGCATTCCCTTATTAATAATACTCTACAGATTTTAGAAAACGTTATCTATAACATCGTCACTCCCCTTCACCCACTATCCTATGGAGGTTCACCAGCGTAGATTTTCATTCGCTCAAATATTCATCATACCTTTACGCAAGAATGCATTATACATCATATTTGCTGCCACGCACGTGTGGTTCAACCACGTGCTTCGTAAAGCTGTCCGAATTAGGAATTTATACAGTGAAAGTGTTGAACGAGTTTTAATAATCCTCTTAATACCTTCGATGCACATTTTCGAATTAATCAGATAATACCAAATTTAACATAATGCCCAGTTCTTGTCGAAATCTATACATCGCGGCAAAGAATTCTCTACCTTCAATGCATGTACCTAAACTAATTACCCAATATTCCTCATGGAACTTTACCTAATTCTTCGCAGAATCTGCCAAGATAAATATTTCCTATGAATGTATATTTATGAATTAATTGCCTGATATGATTCACCAGAAACACCAGCTCGATTTCTATACAGACTCCATCAATAATTAACCAATGATAATGACAATAAAACACATTAATGATAGAACTATCAAAGGGGACAGAATGACTTCCTTTAGATATACTATCTTCGCAATTACTGAAAGTATGCGGTTGCTTACGACAAAGATAACGTAGTATCGCATATTTTGTATCATGTACACGTAGTTTTTCGAAAATGGTTGTGAGAACGAGGGTCCAGTGTAAAAGCCCAGGTCAGTAGGGGAATCTGTGGGTAACCCGTTGGACCCTTGGTATGATCATATATGGTCATGTTAATCTTTAATTGAAGTCGAAGGTAACTGTCATTTAATCGAGTTGTATAGTTAAGGGTCGAAGTCGAACAGATTTGTAATATTGCAATACTGTGTTGAGCGTTGCAGTCAGCCGAGAAATAATTCGTAACTTTAAAATCATTCTCGCATATTTTTATAGTAGGTACCAATAAATATTGCCACCGTCCAATCTCTGTACTAATATCGGTTTTTATTCGATAGTGATCTTAATTGTGTATGCTCTTTTAATTTAAATATACCGATTTAACCCTTTGCGCTCGAGAGGCGCACTTCAATCGCCATTTGATAGAATTTCGTAGCTCCATATTCATAAATATATCAAATTCCAGATAGTGTTACGGTGTGCGAGGTATTGAAATCAAATACATCCACGTGCTAATTATCATACGATTTCCTTTTCTTGCTCAGAATAATACCCTCAGCGTTGTAACGGAAATTTTTTGAACACATATACTCCGTTGGCCAAAAAATCATTCAGTGCAAGTGGTTAATAACCATGAATTATGTATATGATATTTAGGTACTCATTACACGTTGATGGTTCTAATGTTAACAATGTATTTTAATAAGCTAATTATTTCAAATTCATGAGCAAATGTATAAATTCTATATCTTTGTCATCCTCCATGCTATCTATGTCACTGACAGATACCTTTCACATATTCTCAGCCAAATTATCCTTCGGATATGCAACAATCTTCGTTGGTGGTTCGAAGATAATCGAACCAAGAAAAGTAAAACTTGGAACATAGCAGCGAGAATGTGAGAAAAGGGAGAGGTTGAGATGATATACTCTACAACGAATGTGGAACAAAGGCGAAAATATGTTTCTAAGATCTTTCATTACAAAATGAATACTCCCCATCTTCGGCAAACAAGCACTCTAAAATAGTTTGACTGAAGTGCGTCCATCATTTGCTTGCCGTAGTGACTCAGGACTACCTATCTGAAATATTTCTAATCACTCCACATGCCTCACCAAGCTTGACACAATTCTCAACTTCCACGAGAGTGCCACGTTCTCATGGCTCTTTTCAAATTCCTCAGAGACCAAAGGGACCACCGCTCCATCTTTCAACTTTTCTTCCAAAATTTCACCTTTCCACTCTCTCGACATCGCCGCCGCAGTATTTAGGCTCGTGACAACGTCCACCGTACCATAGCGGTGGATAATTCGACCCTATCGAGGCTGGAGTTCACCGACAGATGATGTACCGGCTCGGAACGATTCTTAAGATGGATGGAACGTGGATGAAGCGTAACACCTGACCGAGTGTGTCCTTACTTACGAGGGACACGGTGCCGGCGAAAATAATCAGAATGTCCCCGGTATAAATAAAGCTTTAAATCCCTCCACGCAGGCGCTACTCTCTGGCTCCTCATCCCCTCTTCCTCTTTCCCCTTTTCTGCTCCGCGCTTCCTCTCCACGCCGAATTGACGTAGCCAGACGTGACAAATGTCGCTTGATCGACGTGACTACTGTCCGAACTACCTCTAAAGACTTCCACCGTGTGAACCATCGACGAGAGTAATTAGAGAATGTCCAGGGAGAATTTGCTGGATCTCTGAGTCTCGGAGGATTTTCTCCCGATACCTATATTTTTTCGAATGGTTAGGATTTTAATGAGAGCTTTTGAGACTTCAGTGGAGATATTTGAGAAAGGATTGCTTGTAGTATTGACGAATTTCACGACGAACATTTTGGTAATTCTTGGTAGGAGATTGTTTAGAATTTTGACGTACACTTTGGTCAAATAATTCCAAATTTTTGGTGGATGTTGCTTCTAAATTATGCTTCAATTCTTTGGAGAAATATTGATATTCACTGATGTAACAGTTATTGTTAGAAATATATCTAATTCGCTATTTAATGCACTTTTTGAGATGTAAAGCTATTATTTCCTTTAGAAGGGTTACGTACAGTGCAGTTAATTTTACAACACCTTGAATTCGGTCCATTGAGTATATTTGTGCGCGTTTGATTGAATGTTCCAAACTAATTCTGGCTAAAATTGGATAACGAATACGTTATTCATTCGTTGGAATACACGCTCGAAGGTTTTACACGTAGTCAGCAATTACACGAGAATCGCTTTGCTATCTGCGAAGAAAAAGTGAGCTGCACTTATTGAGTATGTTTATATAGACGATTACCCCATATTTGAAAGAAAATCTGCTTCTATTTAAGTCTAGAGTGAATTCTAAGTTCACGGGTATTAGCAAAGTTTCGCTGAATCAATTCCAGTATCAACTTAATATCACTTTTATGCAGAGTAATTCGTTACTTCGTAGCTGTACCCTTTGTTTCCATGCCACTAGTAATCAGAGTAATTATAATATTTAACGCACGTTTGAGATCTATTTATTTTGAAATCAGTTGGAATATTGTTAAGAGATGTTTAATCATACATAACGGGATTAAAGTGACTAAAAATTTTATTTTCAACATATACAATCTATTTTATTTGAAGCGAGTTTAAATTTGTAACATAGAATTCGTTTCCCTCCTTCCCACGAAAAATAATTATCTACTTTGAATCTAGTGGCTAGTGATTTCTTCGCAAAATATGAGTCTATTGACTAATGCTATGTAGAATGTGAATCGCAGAGGATATTATTTATAATTACTACAAGCCAAGGCTAATTAATTCATCTAAAGCCACATCGCATGAAATAAATTTGATTTCTAAACCACTTGAGCGAATTAACTTCGGAGGTCTGTGATCCAGCATTTACTCCTGTACAACAAAAACCGTAAGAAATGTTATTCGTAACATCATATTATTAACGTTAGGCTGCGTTAATTTATATTACGTAGGAAGCACGTAATAAAGTATTTTAAAGACATAATAAGCAATATTACCATTTTCACATCATTTCTCATTTCATTCCTACTGTCGCCAGAATATCATTCTAAATTTTATGTTAATATGTATTTGCTAACTTCACTATACTAATTTTATCAAACTCTCTTTCTCAAAATGCATAATCTAATCGAAATAATATATACAATGGATTTCGATATATGGAACACTGAAACCTGCAGGCTGTGCTGTTACTTCGCCGCGTACATTACGATAACATCTGTCCGAAGTCAAGACAAATTCCTCGTTTATTGTCAATAGACACAGCCCGGAATGAAGTCATTAGTTAAGACGGGTACAAAATTTGATAGTCATTCATTTCCCGTATGCCATCCTGTTCCCCGAATCCGTTGTAGTTTGTCGGTGTCTGCGTCACGACGGTGATGGGGAAAGTAGCTCAAGTCTTGTACACTAAGTACTAATTAATTGCCTTGATTGAAGGGCTGCGGATATTATAAAGCCAAAGGATTTGTGATCGAGCCGCGAGGAGCAATGCATAATGGAACGACGTGCGGTTTCAGGAAAAGGGGCGTTGAAAATGGAGGTTAGAGGCCGAGGCTGAAGGGAAGTTGCATTGAGGAAAAGAGAAAGATTCATGTGCCCTCTGTCTCCCTACCCTCTCACTGCATTCTCCACAATTTTTCGTCGGATTATCAGGTTTGAGGACTATGGATTCCTGTTCCTTAGAACCGAATGCAGGAATGGAAAGTGCTTTGGCTTAGCAGTAGCTGAATGGGAAGGGCTTAGCTTGAAAGGAGTGATGAAGTCACAAGCGATTGGTTTGAGCGTTTGTAGTGCTACGGTTATTAACGATGAGTACTGTAAGTATTACGTAATAATATTAAGAATATTTTGTTAATAAGCAGGATCACATAATTCAACTAATTAACCTCGCCGTGTTTGCAAACCACACGGGTATATAAGACTTACGACATATTTTTAAATACACCACGCATACTCTACTTGAAAAATAAGAGTAGAGTCATGATATTTTACACAATAAATACTGTCGTATTTTAGAAATAATTTAATCACGAAGATGATTAAAATCTGCCAATTGGTTAATGCTTACATATTATGAACCATCATATTAACCACTAGTATCATTGTCGATATTCTTGACTAAAGACGATTATAATAGTTAGTAATATATTCATTGAGAACTTGTTCTCCTTTTGTTAAATATATGTCTACTTTTTCTCTATATAACTAAACTCATCTCCGTGCCTGCCTCTAAAGGAGTAATTTTAAGGCAATTTTCATTTATCTCCGCATTAAATGAATTGCCACCAAGAGTTTGAGGAAATTTTGTGTTAAGTATCTTCCATTCCAGACACAATTTTAATATAAAACTCTACCCTTCCTTTTTCCATTTCCCATTTCCTATTGCGCGCCGTGACAGAGGCTCGAAGCTGACGCAACAATGAAATGTGCGGGACAAAATCCCGAATTACACGCTAACAGGCGTAAATATATTCAAGAAAAGGATGGGGAAGTGTATGGTGCAGGGTTAGGTGCTCCTTCGGAACGAGATACTGAATTTTTGCTCACTGGTTCCGTTTTCGCCGCCAGAAAGCCTTATCTGGATAGGACGTCGCATCTAGAAGGGAACAGAGAACATCGATTACCCATGTACGAAACTTCTATGTCCTACCACCATAGCAGATGGCTGCCGAACGTAGTATCGCAAATCGGAACACTAAATATCAGCGAATACCACCGCATTGCACAGCATAGCACACCACTGCGCAGCACAGCACCACTCAGAGTAGCACAGTCACCACATCACTGCACTTCCGTGCCCGGCACCGCATTGAATGCTACCACAAGCAGAGCAGAGCACAGCAGAGTGCAGGTGATCGCAGTAGGGCGCAGCAGGGAGCAGTAGAGTACATTGGAGTCCAGTAATGCGCCGAATACCAATGAACAGCAGAGAATAGCACAGATCCCATAATTATCAAAGCCGAAACTATCCACGACAGGGCACAGCAGAGCGCAGGAGAGAACAGCTTAGCGCAGGAAAGCACAGCTGAGCATAGCAAAGTACGGTATTGCGCCGAGAAGTATCGAGTACAATAGGCTAGCACTGCTTAGGACAGCGCCGCTACAAATAGCAACGATGCTCTGTACAGCACAGCAAAGCACAGTTCGTTTAATGGTACCACGGAAAAGCATCGAATATAACAGATTCATAACCATACATTACCTAACCGCAACCAGCAGATCCAAATCTAGACAAACATTGCTGCTCCTTCCCCACCTATCCTAAATAAAGCGGACAAAAACAGAGCGCGGCGAGGCGCAGTATGACGCAGGATATCACCGAATAACACTGATTAGCAGTGTCTTGGACAGTAGTGGTACGAATATAAACACCACCGCGTCAAAGCACGGGAAAGCGCAGCAGAGCACAGCAGGACGTAGCAGAGATCAAAGGAGCACATTAAAGCGCAAGGCCCCACGGGATATCAGAAAATATCTTCGGTTCCTGGCCTAGCCTAACTTAACCGAACCTAAAAATAGCAAAGCAAAGCGGAGCGCGATAGAGCACGGTAATACGCAGAATACTAACGAATAGCAGATGTTAGAACAGAATCCCGATTTAAACCAACATAGCATAATCTAACTTATCCCAAACAAAGCAGAGCTACGCAGAGGGAAGGAAAGCGCGTCAGAAGGCAGCAGAGCACAGTGAAGCGCCGTATACTCCCGAACTGCAGCGAATAGCACAAATACCATACCTAAGCCAACATTACGTATCTAAAGTTATCCTACCCCGACAAAATAAAACCTAATTTCAGCAGTGCAAGGCGGGGAGATGGAAAGCGCAGCAGACGTCAGTACAGCGCCGAAACCATCGAATAGCAGCGAAAAGTACATATGCAGAACCCAATATATCTTAAACAGTCCAAGCCTGACATAGCCTACCCTCACATACACTGCTTTCCCTAACCTACCTACTGCTGGGACCAGCAGGACGCAGGAAAACGAAGCAGATAGTAGGAGAGCACAGTAACGTGCTTAATAACAGTGAATACCAGCGAACAGCACATATTCCAAACCCAATCTAACCCAACATTGCCTATTCATATTTCAGCACGGAATATTGCAGGTGAGGACAGCAGAGCATATCATAGCATAGTTAAGCGCCGTAAACCACTGCTGGCAGAGTGTAGCACAGATCCTTGTCCTAACATTGTCCAACGTTGCACATCCGAACCGTGCCTCAGTGGAGCATATCTGTGCGAAAGGTAGCGCAGCAGAAAGGGGGAATGCATAGTAAAGCGGCGAACACAACTGTATCGCAGCGAATAAGGCACACTCATGTCTTGTCCATACCTGACCTACCACTATAAACTCTACCTTCCCTAATCTATCCAGAGCGGAGCATAGCAGTGAGCACCGAAGTGCAGCAGAGTGCTGCAGAATACACTTAGGCGCCAAGTACGAATGAATAGCATCAGTGGCACTAGATTAACGTATTCACTGATCATTAAGTAACATAGCAATTCCAGAATGATCAATGGATAGATCAATTACGGCCGGAGACATTAGCAATCGAATATACAGTACCGGGTATAGCCATCTACAAAGTATTATTTGCATTGGAGTAATCTTCTTATTGGTCATCCAAATTATTTGCCGTCGCTAGCATGACCAATGGGTGAATCACCAATGGGTGAATCAAATATCGCCAGAGATATCAACAATTTGCAATACATAAGTGGGCATATCCACCTACAAGAATATATGGTCATTGGATTAACCTACACACTAATAATCTGAGTTGTCGAGCAATCCAAGAATGATCAAAGGATGGATCAATTATCACCAGAGGTATTAGCAATTGAAAATAAAGTGCTGGGTGTGTATCATCGATCACCTCTACTGTACTATTGTCATTTGAGTGATCTATTCAATAAGCATCTATATTCTATAACAAATTATACAACGGTCAATGGCTAGATAAACCATCGTTAGGGAAGATAACAATTAACAATACATTACTCATTATAGCCATCTACACGTCTCTGTAGCCATTGGATCAATTTATTCACTGATCATATAAATTCTAAAGCCGTTTTAGAATGACCAGTGGATATCTCAAAAATCGCTAGAGATATCATCAAATGACAATGCGGTACTGAGTATAGAAATCTTCTCAGTACCATAGCAATTGCAAAAATCGATTCGCAGATAATCATAATTCCATAATTCCGTAGGAGTTCTACAAGGATCATAGTTTTGATCAATTGTTTCTAGAGAAAGTGGCAGACAGCAATACCGTGTTGAGTATAGCCGTCTGCACACTGTGAGTGTCATCTGACTAATCTGTTCACAGAACACACAAAGTTGACAGCAATTTTAGAATGATAAATGTTCATATGAATTATCGCAGGAGATATGAACAATATAAAATACAGTCCTGTGTATAGCCACTAATACAGTACTACTGTCATTCAATGAACCTACTCATTGATCATTTAAATACCATAACAATTTCAGAAGAACCATCGGATGTATCAATTATCGTCAGAGACATTGAAAATTGACAATGCGGTACTGAGTATAGCCATATTCATAGTACCACAGCAATTGTATTAACCTACTCACGGATCAATAAGAATCCGTGGCAGTTCTAGAATGATCATGAGAAAAGCCTGCTACACAGCACTATAGTCCTTGAACTAATCTATGCCGCGACCATTCATATTCCACAGCAGTTCTAGAATTATCAATGTGTATATCAATCATCGCTCGACATATTGCCAATTGTAAGTACACTACTAAGTGTTACCCTGTGCAAAGCACTATAGCCACTGGAACAATCAATTCACTGATTACATAAATTATATCGCAGTTCTCGAATATCCAATGGATACATCAATTGTGGCTGGAGATATTAGCATTGAACAATTCGTTACTGAGGATGTCTATCTAAACTGTACTATAACGATTTGATTAATGTACACAATGATAATTTTAATCCTAGAGCAACTCTAAAATGACTAATTGATAGATCAATTGTTGCTAGAGTCAATAACATTCAACAAAATAGTACCGAGTATAGCCACCTACTCAGTACTGTAGCCATTGCATCAATATATTCACTTATATTGACAGTTCTGTAGCAATCCTTTATTGATCAATAGATGGATGAATTGTCGCTTGATACATGAGCAGTTGAAATTACAGTACCCAATATAACCATGGACACAGAACTATAGGCAATTGATTCACTGATTATCAAAGTTCCATAGCGACTCTAGAATAATAAATCGATACTTAAAAGTCGTTAGTGACGTTAACAATGAGCAACACAGAGCTGTGTGTAGCCATGGACACAGTACTATAGCCATTGTATTAATCTACTCTCTGATCATTTAACTACCATAGCATTTCTAGAATGATAAATTGCTAGATCAATTGTCGCAAGAGATATTGACAGTTGACGATACAGCACTGAGTGTTGCATCTTCTCGGAAATACAGCAATCTACGCAGCACTAACTCCAATGCATTAATACATTCAGTGATCACGTTAATTCGATAGCAGTTCAATATTGATCAATAGATAAATGAATTTCCGCTTGAAATATAAACAACTGATAATACAGTACACATTGTAGCTATTTACGCTGTACTGTAGTCACTGTATTAATCTATTAACTATTCATGTAAGTTCTATAGCTATTATAGATTGACTAATGTGTGGTCCAATTATCTCTAGAGATAATAACAAACTAGAATACATTACTGAGTATATACCTCTATGGAGTTATATGGCCATTCTATGAATCTATTCACGCATCATTTTAATGCCATAGCAATCCTATAATGACAAATGGATGGGGAAATTATGTCTAGAGAAAGTAACAGTCAACAAAACATTTCTGATTATAGCCATCTACACATTACCATATCCATTGCATTAATCTGTTCACTGATCATGTAATTTCTGTACCAATTGTAGATAGATCAAAGGATATTTGAATTATCGCTTGAAACACAAACAAACGGCTACAATGTAATGAGCAGCGCCATCAACACATTACTATAGCCATTAGGTTAACCTATTTACTACTCATCTTATTATTACGTAGCAATTTTGAAATGAGAGATGGATATATATATTAACGCTTCAGGGCCTAGCAGTTGAAAATACAGTAATCAGAATGTCCAACAGCATAGTCCTGTAGCCAATGGTAAAAAGTAATCGCTGATAATGTAAATTGCGTAGCAATTAAATAATGATATATAGATAGATCAATTATCGCTATAGATATTAACTATTATCCGTGCAGTGCTGATTGTAGCCACATTTACGGTATCGTAGGCATTGAATTAATCTTCTCACTGATCATACAAATTCTATACCAATGGAACAGTAATGAAGGGATAGATTCATTATCGCAAGCGATTTCACCAACTTCAAACACAGTGCTGAGTATAGCCACGAACGTAATACTATACCCATGCATAAAAGCTATTCACTGATCATATATATTCTGTAGTAATAGTAGAATTTTCAGTAGAGGGACCAAATATAGCGAGAGATATTAACGGTTGAAAATACAGTGCTATGTAGAGCCATCAATACAAAACTGTTGTCATTGGATTAATGTATTCGCTTAAGACATAAATTCCTTTGCAGTTACTTAATTACCAGTGTATAGCTAAACTATCGCTAGCAATATTACCAATTGAAAATACAGTACCGAGCACAGCCGTCAACATAGTGATATAGCCATTGGCTTAAACCACTGACTAATCATAAAAATTCTGTGGCAAACCTAGAATGATCAACGGGTGGATCAATTATCGTCAGAGATACTGACGATTGCCAATACAGTGCTGAGTATAGCCACCTGTATTGTATTATAGCAAATGGATTATCTATTCATTGATCATGCAAGTTCGATAGCAATGCAAGGAATATCAATAGATAGATCGATTATCTCTAGGGATATTAACGTTTGACAATAGCATGCCTAGTATTGCCACCTATAGAGTACTATAACCACTGAGACAATTTATATACTGACCACATTATTCCCGTAGCAATTCTAGAATGATCAGTGGGTCGATGCATTATAGGTAGAGAAATTAGCAATTGAAGAATGAGTACCCTGTACAGGCATCATCACTGTACTGCTGTCCTTGATTAATTATTTCACTGATGATTTCAATTCCACAGCAATTCTAGAATAATCAAAGTATAGATCAGATATGGCTAGAGGTATTTACAATACACAGTACGATACTTAGTGCTTCCGCCAACAGAGCCCTGTAGCCGCTGGATAAGTATGTTCAATAATGATTCAGATTCTAGAGCAGTTGTAGAGTGATAAATGTCTGATCCACTGATGCTGGAGATATAAACAAACAACAAAGCAGTACTGAGTGCAGCAACCGTCACGGCACTGTAGCCCTGGGATTAATTTGTTCACTGATGACATAAATTCCAAAGCAATTCTAGAATAATCAATGTATATATCAGTCGTAGGAAGCGATATTTTTAATAGGCAGTACGGTGCTTAGTACAGCCATCAACACATTACTGCAGCAGTTGGGTTAATGTGTTCGCGGAAGATTTAAATTCAGCAGCAATTCGAGGGTGACAAAAGAAAGATCAATTATCGCTCAAGACGGTGAGCATTAACAATACGTTACAGAGTACAGAAACTAGCATAACACTGTGGCCGCTTGATTAATCCGTTCACTAATGAACTAAAGTCTGTAGCAATTCTAGAATGGTAAAAGGATCAATCAATTGTAGGTAGAGATATTAACACTTGACAAAATAGTACTGAGTATAGCCATCAACACATTTCTACAACAGTTATATTAACCTATTCTCTAACCACCTATATTAAATTGCAATTCAAGAATTATCAATGGATAGGTAAATTATCGCCAGAAATATTGACGTTTGGGAATACTCTAGTCAGTATACCAATCTAAACAGTACTACATCCATTTGAATAGTCTATTAACTCATCATATTAATCCTACGGCAATTCTCGGATAGTCAATGGGGCGCCCTGGTTTTTCACAGTGTCCCCTGTACATGGTGGCGGTGAACGGCGTCTACCTGGAGGGGCGCACGATCGAGTATCCCGGGCGAAGCTCGATAGTTACTCGGTCGTCGCACTGTGAGGTTCCCCAGGGATTGGTCTTGGGACCGATCATACGGGATCTCGAGTGCAACGCCGTGTTGCGGTCTCATCTCCACGCGGTTTGCACCTGACGTGTTACGCGGATGACACGCTGGTGATGGCCGCGGGGTTTAGCTTGGAAGAAACCGCGCTGCGCGCGGAAGGCGCCGTAGCCCTCGTCGCGAGCAGCATCCGGCTGCTAGGGCTGAGCATCTCCCCCGATAATACCTAGGCCATGCGGTTCTGCAGTCGGTCACGTGGGGCGCCCCCTGCCCCGTATGCTCGTGGGTAATGCTGTGGTCGGGGTCCGGGACTGGATGGAATATCTAGGCCTCGTACTCAATAGCCACTGGCTGTTGGACGAGCATCTTCTCACGCTGAAACCGCGCCAGGAGAGGTTGGCGGGGGCACTCTGCCGCCTGCTCCGCAACATGGGTGGTCCAGAAGGGAGGGTGCGCAGTCTCTATGCGGGAGGGCTCGGTGGCCCTGTATGGGGCTCCGATATGGGCGAGCGATCTGGTCGCTAGTCTGCGCCATCGGTCTATTCTCTGGCGAGTCGCTTGCAGGATAGCGATCAGGGTCGTACGCGGCTACCTCACGATTTTCCATGATGCGGCGATGGTTCTGGCAGGTATCCTGCCGTTCGACCTACCAGCGGGCGGGGAGGCCCGTACATACGAACCCCTCCATCGGGGCGACGACGGGGCCGCAACCGTCGGGGCCGTCTCGTTGATGCGCCGGGTGCGGCCGTCCGTGATGTTCACTTGTCGAGCTCGGCTGAGGGAGCTGAGCAGCCAGCGGCACAGGCCCGTCGGAGCCGTGTTCCTGGTGTTAGACGCCTGGGTGCGCAGCGGCAGGCGGCACACTTTCTGGCTGACACAGGTGCACTCCGGGCACGGTCGTTTCGGGCAGTTCCTGGGTCGGCTGGGGCGTGAGAGTACTACGCAGTGTCACCACTGCGGGGAAGGGCGCGACACGGTGTAGCACAATCTGGAGGAATGCCCAGCGTGGCCTCGCCAGCGCCGTGTCCTTTGTCGCGTCGTGTGAGGGATCTCTCACTCTCCGCCATCGTCACGTATATGCGGAGAGCGCGAGCATGTGGCGTGCGGTGGCCTCCAGCTGCGAAGGTGTTTTGCTGCAGAAGGAGGCCTCAGAGAGCGTCCGCGAGAGTAGCGCCGTATCCACGCGCGTAGGGCGGCGGAGGCTGCGAGCGCGGCGTCGTCTCGCGCCGCGTGCCCAGCCGTATGGGTCAGCGCGTTAGCACTCAGCCTATGCCGGAGACCTTGCACATACGGCATAGGGGACAGTCTCTTTCC